>NC_133619.1:12763826-12968826 GCF_048593235.1 Sminthopsis crassicaudata
ACTTTTTCATTCTTTTAAATGTATTTTATTATTTCTTGGTGTCATAGCCTTCCCTTGCCCTATTTTATTTTTCAAAAAAAAAATTTCTACCTTAATTTTTTTATTCTCTATTTTACTATGGTTTATGTTTACATAATTTTCTTGACTTTCTTGGATTACTCTTATTTTTTCAGATTTTTTCTCACTCTCTCTTCTTTGATTTTAAGTGTTTTTAAAAGCTCTTTTAAGAACACTTTTTTGTGATTGGGATCAATTGACATTTCTCTTTGAAAAGGGATTGCCTTTTTTAGCTTTATGTTCTTCCTCTGAATATGAACATGGATCTTCTCTATCCCCATAGTAGCTATCTATGTTTTTATTTTGCTTTATTCTATTTTCAAGCAGCTATTAGTATCATCAAATTCTATTCCCTAGGTATGGGGAATGATGCTCCAAGTCACAGGTCTTTTTTACTGTTATATTCTAAAGTCTATCCTGGGGCCCAATCTTGGGTTCTCTTCTTTACTCCTAAGCCACCAAAAAGGCTCCCATTCACAAGTTACCTGCAAGTTATCCTGCCCATAACCACAAACTCTAGCTGCCCTCCCTGCCCTGAAATCAAAACCAGGGACTCTGCTCTCCTGCAAGTGCCCAGGATCAGCAGAGTACCTGTCCCTCTTCATTCACCAGATGTGTGCTAACTCCCTCACTGCAGCCACAGCCTGAGATGTATCTGTCAGCACAGCTCTCCTTGGCTTGCCATTCTGTGACTATGGATGGTCCTTCAATCTTCTATTCCACTGTCAAGCCCTAACACTGAGATGAAAGTTCCTAAGGCTGGGTCCCACCCTCAACCAAATTGCTCCAAGGGCTTGTTGTTTGTTGATTCATCAGAATCATCCTGGGAGTATTTGAACATCACCCATGCTGAATCTCCAGGACCCTCAAGCCAAATCTCTTCTCCTGGAAACTGGGTCTTTCCTAGAGTTTTCCAAAAAAAATTTTTAGGAGAACAACTGCTTTGCCTTGACTTTTTTTATTTTTTTAATTTCTGCTGCTCTACATTCCCTCTTTTGAGATGTTCTAATTTTTGTGTGTGAAGGAAATTTGGAGAGCTGAAGGTTTTATGACCTACTCTGACATCTTCTCAGGATCTTTTCCAGAGAATTGTATTTTTTTTTAAAGAAATAGCATGACTTCAATTTATCAGTTTTTGTGGTAATTTTTCTTCTTTTTTTCCTCTTTTTTTTACATTGGTCCATGAACAATATTCCATAACTCACTACATAAAGAAATAATTAAGCAAAAACCAATAGACATATTGATAACCATTTCTGGCAATTTATAGCTTATCCCATGTTTATAGTGCATTTCTTTCCTACCCAGATATGTATCATCATTAGTCCTCTCCAATCAATCCTCTCCAATCAAAACTGGTCATTACCTTGCTATGTATTCTGATGCTTTTCTTTTATATTATTTTATTTATTTTATTTCTTTTTTATTTCTTCTTTATTTCTTATTTAAGTGATTAAGTGGAGTGATTAAGACTATTACCAATAGTCTTGGTAATAATATAGTTTTATATAATATAATATATATATAATAATATAATAAAATAGTCTTGGAGTGATAATAAGCTATTACCAATACTATCAATCAATCAATCAATCAATATTATTAAGTCCTTCTATATCATAGGTGCTGTGGTAAGTTCAAGGGGTATAAAAAGAGGAAAAAATACAATTTCTGGCCTCAAAGAGATTATATTCTAATAGGGGAACAGCATGTAAACATATTTTAAAAGCAAGTTATATATAGGACCAATAGGAGATAATTAAGAGCAGGTGCTAGAATTAAAAAGGATTGGGAAATGTTTCTTGTAAAAGATAGTTTTACTTGAATTTAAAGGAAGCCATGGAAGTCAATAGTCAGAGTTGAGGAGGAAAAGCATTCCAGGTATGGGAGGCAACCAGAGAAAATTCTCAGAGCTGAGAGAGGAAGTGTCTTATTCATGGAATACCCAGGAGACAAATGTCACTGAATCAAAGAGTTCATTAGGGAGTAAGATGTAAGAATTTTGGAAAAGTATAAGAAGGTTAGATTATGAAAGGTTTTGAATGCTAAACTGCACATTTTGTATTTGATCCCTATGATAGGGAGCCACTGGAGTTAATTGAATAAAAGGGGCTTAAATGGTTAGAGCTTCAATTTAGGAAAATCACTTTTGTGGTTAAATGGAGAAGGATGGGCTAGCTTGGAAGGATACTTGAGGCAGCGGACCATCCTGGAGGCTATTGCAATAATTTAGACATGAAGTATAATGGCCTGCACCAGGGTCATGGTCAGAGGAGATAAGGAGACGTATCCAAGAAAATATTTGAAAAAATAGGGAAATTAGAGATTAGTAAGAAATTCAAGATGACTCCTAGGTTGCGAGCCTGAGGGACTAGAAAGATGCTGACTTCTTCAGTAACAAGAAAGATTGGGTTGCCCTGTTATTGGCATGCCAGATTTCCAAAGGATTCTCTTTTATGTAAGGCAATACTGATTCTCCTACACTAAAAGCAAGGCATTTCCAACGAGGGAATATATGATTTCATTGATGTAGATTTAATAAAAATTATCAGGATTTGTTCTTATATACTTTACATCTTTGAGGAGACTGATTCAGTAACTTAATCATAAAGGTATTCTCACCTGATAAAATATTAGATCATAGAATATCTTTTTAATTATATTAGTTGGGGTTTGGGGGGTAGACACCTTGAATTTATTTTCATTTTTATCATATTATGCAAATCACTAGAGGTTTTTGTTGAACCTCAGAGTTACCTCACTATGCATTTCTCTTATTAAGGGTGTGAAACTTTTTTTTAATGGCTATCGAAACCTTTGATATTGTTTGTCTTTAGAAAACGACTTGTTCATATCTTTTGATTATATTGAGAAATGAAATTGATTATTTTCATTTGGGTTGAGAAATAGGAAAATGATAATATTTACTTTCACATTTCTGAATGTTATTATAGAGAATATCAAACTCCCATCTGAACAGTGGACAGACCCAACAAGGTGAGTTTGAGATATAGAAAAAAGTATTTGGTTTAGAAATGAGGAAGAATTGATGATTATTTTGTTGTTGTTGTTTATATAATTTTTATTTTATTTTATAATTATAACTTTTTTTTTGACAGTACATATGCTTGGGTAATTTTTTACATTATCCCTTGCACTTACTTCTGTTCAGATTTTTTCCCTTCCTCCCCCAACCCCCTCCCCCAGATGGCAGGCAGTCTTATACATGTTAAATATATTACAATATGAGAATGTGATGATTATTGATGATTAAGTATGATAATCAGTTAATCAATTAGTTTATTAAGTTCCACTTTGACAGGAGCTGTTTGAGGTACTTTAGATTCAAAGAGAAAATTGAAATAGTCTTTACCCTCAAGATCCTTGAAGTCTAAATTGGAAGAGAAAATGCACAAAATAGCTATGAATAGAAGATATACAAAGTGGACATAACCTTGTGAGGAAGGGAAACACAGGGAGCCAGAGGTATAAGGACACCATGTTGAAGTAGCACTTCAACAAAGACTAAAAATGACACTAGGGATTCCAAGAGATAGAACTTGAGGAAGGACACCCCAGCCATACAAGATGGACAGGACAGAAGGGAAATGGAGTGTTATGTGTGAGGAACAGCAAGAAATTTCTGCCTCTAATTTTAAGAAGTTTACCATTTGATTTTTCTTGGCTTGTTAATAAATATCTCAGTCAAATGCTTGGTTATTTAAAACAACCATTTCCTTTGCATTTGTATGCACAGGCAACCATCTGTGCCATATCTTTACTGGTTTCCCTGTCAGACAACCCCTTTTAAATATAAAAGGAAAACAAACAACTTATCAAATTCATGTTTTATTTTGAAACAGAGCTTTCCCCCTTCTAGCTGTTTTGTGATAGTATTTGCCACCATTAATAATGCAAGAGGGGATGGTTGCAACATTAACTTGTCAGCCTGAGAGTTCTTGAGAATGTTCTCTCTGTGAGATGTTGAAATATTGGGCATACCCCACAAGCAGCAATGACTAATTGTGTCCCTTAAATTCTCCCAGCAAATGAGACCTTTTATATACTATGGTACTGATTAATGGTGCCTTCTACCTCTGTTTTTCTGGCATGTTTTATATTTTATTATGTCTGGCCTTTTCAGTATTAGATATATTGAACCAACTCTCCCAGTTCCTAAAATAATATGAAGTTAGACACTTGAGGAAGCCGCTTTAACTCCTTCAGGACTCATTGTTCTACATTCCTGCAATAACCATTCCTCCTATCCCAGGACTTTTCTTGGACATTTCAGTCAAACTAGTCGTTCTCTTGGAGACACCGGTCAGAGCCGTCATTCAGAAAAAAAGGCCAATTAATTCTGTGGAGAGGGAAAGGAGAAAGGGATTGGAGATGAAAAAGAGGGAAAGGTTAGAAGCAATTAGGGTGGTCACGTTCTTTCATATAAATGAGAGAAGGTGGTACTTCTCCAACACTTTCTATTTTATATTTCTCATTATTTAATTCATAAGTATTTTCTGTGCCATAACTATGGAAGTTATGGAAGAGACAGAACAACAACAACAACAACAACAACAACAACAACAACAACAACAACAACAACAACAACAGTCTCAGTCCCTCCCCTAAAGAAAGATATATCTCACTGCAGGGAAATGTCATGTACACAAGTAAGACCTTGAGAAGTTAAAGACTTGCCTAAAATCAAATGGTTAGTTGAAGAATCATCATCCACTTATGCATGTGGGCTATAAGAGCCCTCAGAGATCATCTATCTCTAGTTCTCATTCCATATTTTTTCCTGCATTCCATTTTACAACTAAAGAAACCAAGGTCCAGTAAAGCAAAATTATTTTTTGAAGTTCACACTGCTGATTAATTGGGATTTGAACAAAGGTTCTAAGATTCCAAAATCAATCCTCCCTTTACTACCTCTAATGAGAAAATATACATTTAGACCTTTAAAAATGACCAAATTGGGGCAGCTAAATGGCACAGTAGGTAGAGCACTGGCCATGGAATCAGAAGGATCTTAATTCAAACCCAGTTTCAGCCACTTCACACTCACTAGCTGTTATCCATAGATCTGACAGATAAACTATTTCATATTCTCCTGGTATCGCTCTTAATGTCATGCATTTTGACCTAATTTTGATATATGGAATGTGATGTTGGTCTATACCTAGTTTTTTCATACTGTTGTCTAGTTTTTTTTCCAACAGTTTTTGCCAAACAATATATAAAAATTGTTGCAAAATGTAAAATAGATAATTTTGACTATATAAAATTTTAAAAGTTTTTGCACAAAGAAAACTAATGTAACCACAATTAGGAAACAGAAAAGTGGAGGAATATTTAATTTCAAGTATCTCCAATAAAGATTCATTTATCAAATATATAGAGAACTGAATAAAATGTATAAGAATATCATTTTCCAATTAATAGTCAATGGATGTGAATAGGCAGCTTTCAAATAAAGAAATCAAAACTGCTATATTCATGTAAAAATGCTTTGAATAACTATTCACTAGAGAAATATAAATTAAAATAATTCTGAAGTACCACCTCACACCCATCAAATTTGCTGGTATGTCTAAAAAGGAAAATGATAAAAGTTGGAGAGAATGAGGAAAAATTGGGACAGTAATCTGCTGTTGGTGAAGTTGTGACCTGATTCAAGCCTTCTGGAAAGCAATTTAGGAACTATGTTAAAAGGTTTACAAGACTGTGTATACCCTTTGATCTAATGTTACTGAGATTTGCCACTACTACCACTATTAGGTCTATATCCCAAAGAAAAAATTTTTAAGGAAAAAATCTATTTGTAGAAAGCTACTTTAGGGATTCTTTTGTGTTAGCTAAAATTGGAAATTGAAGGATGCCTATCAATTGGCATATGGTTGAACATATTGTTGCATATGATTATAATGAAACAGTATTGTGCTGTAAGAAATGATAATTAGCATAATTTCCGAAAAAATACTTGGAAAGACTTACAGGAGGGCACATTTTGGGAAGACATTAGAGTAGGTCAGAAAATTTTCAGTTCTCTCAATATTCTCCTCAGAAAAAAAGACAGCAACAAAAATAAATGAAAGCAGCGGTAAAGCATTTTTTCCTCTAAGACAATTTGAGAAGATTTTGGAAAAAAATGACATCATGGGAGTAGGGTTGGCCTGAGTGGAGTACAAAGACCTACAGGCCAAATCTGCAGAATCAATAAACAACAATCCCTGGAGCCAGCCAGGAAGGAAGCCTTAGCTTTAGAAACCTTCACATTGCAAAGTGTGGGGGCTCCCAAAACTGAAAAAAAAAAACATGTCAAGCATAATTATGATAAGTGCAGTAGCAGGGGTTCAGGACCTGTGGGCACTTGCAAGAGAGCAGAGTCCTTGGTTTCTGTTTCAAGTCAGAGAGGATGGTAGTTTGCAGCCATAGGGGGCCACAAGATCAAGGTCATTTGTGGTTTGGGGCTTAGCTATGGCTTAGGAGAGGAGAAAACCTAAAGCTGGGCCCAAAGACAGATCTTAGAAAATAATAGTAAGTAATACCTGAACATTGTGGTATCATTCCCCATACCTTGGGACTAGAAGTTAATTATGATAATAGCTGCTAAAAATAGAATAAAATAAAAAATGAGTAAGCAAAAGAAAAAAAATGCAACCACATACAGCTACTATGGAGATGAAAATCTGGTTGGCTAAAATGACAGGAAAAGATAATGATGAATGTTGGAGGGGATGTGGGAAAACTAGGACACTAAGGCATTGTTGGTGGAGTGGTAAACTGATCCACCATTCTCGAGAGCAATTACGAACTATGCCAAAAGCACTATCAAACTGTACATACCCTTTGATCCAGCAGTGTTTCTAGCAGGCTTATTTCCCAAAGAGATCATAAAGGAGGGGGAAGGACCCATATGTGCAAAAATATTTGTGGCAGCCCTTTTTGTAGTGGCAAAAAACTGGAATTTGAGTGGATGCCTATCAGTTGGGGAATGGGTGAATAAATTATGGCATATGAATGTTTGGGTATATTATTGTTCTATAAGAAATGATAAGCAGGATGATTTTAGAAAGTCTTGGAGAAACTTACATGAACTGATGCTGAGTGAAATGAGCAGAACCAGAAGATTGTACATGGCAACAATAAGACTATATGATGATAAATTCTAATGGATGTGGCTCTTTTCAATAGTGTGGTGATTCAGGCCATTTCCAATGATCTTGTAATGGAGAGAACCATCTGTATCCAGACAGAGGACTGTGGGAACTGAGCATGGATCACAACATAGTATTTTTACTCTTTGTAATTTTCTGCTTGCATTTTGTTTTCTTTCTCGTTTTTTCCCCTTTTTGATCCATTTTTTCTTGTGCAACATAATAATTATGGAAATATGTATAGAAGAATTGCACATGTTAACATATATTGAATATTTGCTATCTAGGATTGGGGGAAGGGAGGGAGAAAAATATTGAAGCATAGGGTTTTGAAAGGGTGAATATTGAAAATTATATATGTGTTTTGAAAATAAAAATCTTTATTTAAAAAACAGATCTGAGTTCATATTCAAAGGAAAATAATGGAACAACAACTTAAAAAACCTCTTGATTTTCAATGAGAAATTTCAAATGATCTGAAGTACAAAAAGATTTCTTGGAAGGATTTTAAATCAAAGAAAAAAAAATCAAAGGAAAATTAGCAAAAAAAAAAAAAAACTAAAAAACTAAGAGCAATCCCACAAAATCATTAAAAGTGTGCAAAGTCAATAAATCTGAAAAAGAGAATAAAAAATTTAAGGAGAATAATAAATCTGGAATAATAAATCTTGAAATCTGGAATTGGGCAAAGGGAAGGCAATAATGTCCTAAGACTCCAAGAAACAATAAAACAAAATCAAAGGATAGAAAATAGAAAAGAATGTAAAGCATTGCATCAGAAAAACAACTGAAGCAAAGCAGAGGAATGAGAAGGAATAGGATAATTAGGATGAGAAGGTTGATGAGGAAAAATAGGAAGGATGAAAGTATGCAACAAGTAAATATAATTTAGAATATGAATGGAATTAATATAAATAGAAAGTTAATTAAAAATTTGAATTCAACAATATGATATTTTCAGGAAACACTAAAAATGAAAGATGCACACAAAGAGAAAATAAAGAGCAGTAGTAAAAGTTATAATGTAAAACAGTTGGGTTAGTAATCATGATCTCAGAGAAAGTTAAAGCTAAAATATATTTAATCAAAAAATAAAATAGGGAAATTATATTATGTGCAAGTAATATTATATAATACTGTTTTAGATTATTTAAATTTATTAGATCCTATAAAATACTTGAGAATATGACTGCCAAGAAATATACAGGAACTATATTGATATAAAGACAAAACACTTTTTATAGAAATAAAGTCAGATCTAGAAAATTGTAATATAATTCATTGTTCATAGGTAGATAAAGCCAATATCATAAAAGTAATAATTTTACCTAACTAATCTTTTTTTTTTATTAAATGATATCCCACTTAAATTACTAAAGTAAATTTTCCTGATTAGAAAAAAATAGCAATTTGTCTAGAAAGACAAAAGATCACATATTTCAAGGAAACACACAGTGGAGTGGGGAGGGGAGGATTGAAAGGAAGCAGATTCAGCAAAATTTGACCACAAACTGAATTATAAGGTGGGAACATTGCTGAAGTAAAAAATGGGTTATTTAAATTACTTTCAATTAAGATTTTCTAATATATATATAAAACTAATGTAACCAGGAATAAAGAGGTTAGAAAATTAAGGAAAAAAATGTGTAGATAATATCTCAGATAAAATGTGATTGTCTTGGAATATTGCTGTGGTATAGAAAATGATGAGCTGGCTGATTTAGAGAAACATGGAAAGATTTGGACTTATGAAGGAAGATACTATCCCTCCTCAGATAAGAAGTGGAAATAAGCATAATATGATCTTATATATCTCTTATGAATAGATTTGTGTGCTTGAATATGTATATATAGATAAATATCAATATCTATATATGTTTGTGTGTATGTATATACATATGTGTATACATACATACATATCTTTATGCTTAAATGTAGCCTTCTTTAAAGGTGCATGGAGGAAGGAGGGGAAAATAATGTAAAAATGCATGGGGGACAACAACATAATGCTTAAAATAAAGCCAAAAAAAGCCACATGGATTTGAAAACAATATGTATTATTTGTTACATAAGTTTTCTTGAAAAAAAAATGTTTTATATTAAATCCTCTCATGTTCTGTGGTGTACATAGCAATGTCCTTTTTTCATTTTGAATTTGTTTTAAATGAATAAAAAATTTGCGAAAAGAGAAAGACTTACTTGAACTTTTATAAAGTGAAGTGAGTAGGACCAAAAGAACATTATACACAATAACAACAAAATTGTACATTGAAGAACTGTGAATAACTTAGCTATTCTTAATAGTAGAATGATCTAACACAATCCCAAATGACTCATGATGAAAGATACTCCCTGCCTCCAGGAAAAGAACTGATTTCATTTGAATACAGACAGAAGCATGATCTTTTCCTCTTCCTTCCTTCCTTCCTTTCTTCCTTCCTTCCTTCCTTCCTTCCTTCCTTCCTTCCTTCCTTCCTTCCTTCCTTCCTTCCTTCCTTCCTTCCTTCCTTCCTTCCTTCCTTCCTTCCTTCCTCCCTCCTTTCCTTCCTTCCTCCCTCCTTTCCTTCCTTCCTTCCTTCCTTCCTTCCTTCCTTCCTTCCTTCCTTCCTTCCTTCCTTCCTTCCTTCCTTCCTTCCTTCCTTCCTTCCTTTCTTCTTTCCTTCCTTCCTCCCTCCTTTCCTTCCTTCCTTTCTTTTGTTTTCTTTCTTTCTTTCCTTTTTTTCTTTTTTTTATATTTTCATTCATGTTCTTGTATAAAATAACTTATATGGAAATACTTTGCAGGATTATACACATATAACATCAGATTACTTATCATCTGAAGCAAAGAGTTGGATGGAGGAATAAAATTAGTAATTCAAAACTTTAAAAATCAACAATAAAATGTGCTTACATGTAATTAGGGGAAAATAAAATATTACTATAAATAAATGCCAGTTATTTTTCCCCCTGAGGCTTTTATGCAAACAAAATTAATGCAGCCAAAATTAGAAGGAAAGAGAGGAAACTGGGGAAACATTTCATAGCAAGTTTCTTTGATAAAGATCTCATTTTTAAATTATGTAGGGAACTGAGCTAAATTTTAAAAATAAGAACCATTATCCAGTTGATAAAAGATCAAAGGATATGAACAGATAGTTTGCAGAAGAAATCAAAGCCATTAATTATTATCTGAAAAAATTTTCCAAATCTCTACTGATTAGAGAAATGCAAATTAAAGCAACTCTGAGACACAACATTACATGTATTAAATCAGCTACTGTAACAGAAAAGGAAAATGATAACTGCTTGAGAAGATTGGAAAATTTGGGTTTGTAATATACTACTGGTGGATTTGTTAAGTGGTCTAACCATTCTGGAGAACAATTTGGACAATGCCCCAAATAACTACAAATCTGTACATACTCTTTGACCCAGTATTTCCACTGTAGATCTGTATCTCAAAGTGATCAAAGAAAAGAATAAAAGACTTATTCATGCAAAAATATTTATCACACCTCCTTTTGTTGTAACAAAAATTTGAAAATCAATGGAATGCCCATCAATTGGGGAATTGCTGAACAAGTTGTGAAATGTCATCATGATGGAATATTATCATGATATGAGACGGTTGAACTGGATGGTTTCAGAAAAAATCTGGGAAGACATTCAAATTCACACAAAGTGAAGTGAGGCATAATCAGGGGCATATTGTACATTCTATAAATAGCAAATTTATAATGATGATCAACTGTGAATGATTTAAGTACACTAATCAAAATAATGATGTAAGACAATTCCAAAGGACAAAAAACAAAAAACAAAAACTATTTAACTCCCAAAAAAGAACTGATGAACTCTAAATATAGACTGAATGATACTTTTTTCTTTCTTTTTTTCCTTTATTTATGTTTCCTTCTGCAGTATGGTTAATATTAAAATATGTTCTGCATAACTTCATGTGTATAATTAATATCAAGTGGTGATAAAGAGAGAATATGGAGCTATTTTTTAAAAAAAAATGTTAATTTTTTACATCTAATTGGGAAACATTTAATGACATGAAAAATTAAAAATTACTCTAATACTAGGTCCATTATTTTTTCTAATTTCAAAAACATATTGTAGCTCTTGTATAGCTATACCTTTCCCCAAATATCAGAACATGGGGTATCCCCTCAGTCTTCTATCAAATAGAATTAGAGACTCAGGCTTTGCTCTAAAAAAATCCAATATTCCAAAATCCAACCTTAAAAACAAATCAGGAGGGTGACTTTTTGTTTTTTAAATAAAATGGTCTCTATTTGAAGGAAAGGATTTCATGAAATATTTAACACTTATAATTTATTTACATATTATTAACTATTTGACATATTATTAACTATATAAGGAGGATATAGCAAGGTCAAGTTGTATTAAAAACTATTTTCAATTGAAGATCAATGAAGGGTTTATTTATTTATATGTTTACATTCTGAAATCATATGTTATCATTTCTGAAATGTAAAGTACCATGACTGAGACTGGAGAAGATAAAAAAATAAAAGATAAAAGGTACCATACATGGTACTTGCTTTCCTGAAATTCAGAAATTAATGAGGAATGATGAAAGATATAACACATACCCAAAGATATGAGTATCTGATAGAGATTAATGGCTATGTGGTGATTTTTGGAAGAAGGAACTCCTAAGAGAGGGAATTAGCATTATTAAAGACATCATTTTGTCTGCAATTCATGGCCTTAAAGAGGTTCCTTCAAGTTTTGAGAGATTAAGTGACTTTGAAGTCACACAATCAGGTTGTATCAGTGGTAGGATTTAAATCCAGGACTTTCTGTCTTCGAGACAAAATAGTACTAAATGGATTCAAGGTCCTAAATGTTTTGCCAAGGCCAAAGAAGCAGAGGCATTTTTTCCTAAACTGGACTGATGAGAGAAACCTACATAAAAGAATATCTGAGTTGGGCCTTGAAAAATGAATATGATTTCAAAAACATGCAGGTGGATGCCCATTGGGTTGGACTGGGAGACTATTTATATAAAATGACAGGAAAAAAGGTGCATTGATTAGAAAATGGAAGAAACTGAATCCTGATCTCATTGAAAGGTTAGTATACATAAACAATGTATTGGGAAAATGGAGGTCAGTTCCTACAAAGGTATTAACATTCAGCTTTTTAGAGACACACTTTAAGTGTATATTGCACATATGAACATTATTACTAAGTGTTTTCCAATGTATTCCTCGATTAGCATTTTCTTTTTGATGGATAGCTATTATCCTTCAAATTGTACCCTAATTACTCAAACGAATATTCACTGTTCTGCTTTGAAGTTCCACCCAAGCCCTACCAATTAACAGTTGTTCATGCTTCTCAAAAAAGGCCAGTGACATCAAGAGGGAGATGGCATGAGTTGCAAATGAATCAGATTTAAGTGAGGCAGAGCTGTATAAAATTATCAGTTTCAGTCTCTCCTCTGGGTAATCAGAGTACAGTGGCAAGACAAAGGTCAGGATTATGGGCTATGGCAAGACCCTAGCTTTCTCAAGCTAAGGTCTTTTCCCAGGTCTCAGTTTGTCCGAGGCAATATCTACTTGGTGATTAAAGACTAGCTAACAACTGAGGCAAAATGTGATTTAGAATGAATCTGGGATGAGCAGACCTTCAGAGTTTTTGATCAGAATCAAAACAATTTCTATCTAGACTCACTCTGAGCCATTAAAACCCAAACAATGAGCAAGTGAAGTTTGGGCTGGTACCTATTATTAGCCAGTTATTGAGAACTAGAGTGATTTGGGTTTAAAGGCATAGTCAAATAATTTCATTTGAGTCCCAATGTGCTTTATTAAGCTTGGCTTACCAGATCTATAGTTCAAGAAATCATAAGTGAAAATGTTATGATACAAAAGAGTTAATTGTCCCAATTTTTTTTTAATGATGGAAATTTCATTTTTAAAAATGTCATCAACCTCATTCTCTCCTCCATGGTCATCAGACTCCAGTGTCAAGACACAGGTCCAATAGATAGCTTAAATAGAGGGCCCCAAGATACTCACAAGGTACTGTATCCTTGCAAAAATTGGCATTATATTTCCCTTAAATTTCAAAGTCAAATTATCACATACAACTTTTCCAAGTGATTACTGAGCTAAGTAACTGGATTTAAATAGTTTCCTGGGTTCATATAATTTAACAGTTATTTGCTTTGGAAAACCCACTGCTGTAGTTTTCATTTATATTCAAATACATTGGGAGTTGTGTTTGAATTTAGAATATATTACTTCATAGGCTCAGATAATAATTTTACAGTTTCTTTGACCTTCAGATAAGGAGTATTCATCTAAGTTAGATTTGGAAATATTTTCCCCAAGTCAGGAGATTCACAAAAAAAAGTCTGCTCCTTGTCCTTGAATCTCCAGTACTCAGCATGGGGCACAATAAGCACTAAATAAATTCTTATTGATTGATTGATTCTTTCTCACCCATATTTTCAAAAGCCAACTCTCCTTCCACATCACCTGTTCTTTAATATGTGATTTTTAATCATATCCTTAACTTATTCTATGCTATGTTTTATGTTATTTGGGAATAAGAATATAAGCATATGACATTGACCAATAGCCCAAGGGAAATCATACAAACTTTTATTCAAGGAATAAATATTCCTTAAATGTATTGTATAAATAAACAAGATAAAAATTCATAGCAATGGGTTCAGTCCTATTTTCCTCACCTTTTCATTGAATTTTCTGTGTAGTTGTCTCAATTTGCCACATTAGGTTCTCAAAGATCCTCCAGCTAAGACCCAAGACAGATCCAGCAGGAAGCAAACGCAACAAAAACCTAAGTATATTCCCTCCTCTGATTCTAGACTTGTGACCAGCATTTATTTTTCTGCTCAAGCTTTAGCTCATTTTTATCGATTGATTTTTGGCACACACTTTATTTCATGAAATATCCTTACTAAACATACTAGAGTTACTAAACATAACTAGAGTTAACAAATAATTTGACTTTCCTAACTGCTGAAGAACTAGAGAAAATTAATAAGCAACAGAGTACTGACCCTTGAAGTAACAGTATAGTTGGGTGGGCACAGTCTAGCAGATGATAGATCAAGGAATATAAAGTGAGGGCACATGCTTTGGCTCTGTAAGAATGAAGACAAATAGGAGAGTGATCTGAATGAAGTTGAGTCAATCAATGAAGGTTCCCAGGTGAGATCTGAATGAGATCTTGACAAAGGTGATGGATGAATATAGGCTAAGAGGAGGAATAAAGGAATTCTAGGGAGAAGCAGGAATATAAGAAAAGGCTATTTTGTTTTACAAAGCAAACATACTGGCCTCCTTGGAACAAAAGGATTGATTTAGAGGATAATGAGACTTAAGTTTATAGAAGTACTAATTAAATTCAACATTCATTAAATACCTAATAAATGCAAAGCATTCTGTTAGTCATTGGGGATGGAACACAAGTTTGACATCACTATTTTGGACAAATTGAAATCTAATTAGCAGAGAAGTAATAGGTAAGTGTGCACATAAGTGTAAGATAAATGAGGATATCATAAGCAAAAGGTAGAGATCCTGGCAAAGGGTAATAAGAAACTTAAGACTGGTTGGAATTAAAAAGATACCCATATACTATGGGGAAAATGCTATTCTGGTTTTTAGGGGATTAAAAGGTATGGAAACTGGGAAGCTTTGAATCCTGCCAAAATTCTAGAATGTATCAATAAATAGGTTTCAGACATTTAAAAGGGAATGATATCATCAAAAACAGTTTGTGATTCATTTCCTTTTGGGGAACAGGACTAGGGTAGGAGATTCGGGTATCTAAGAAATTTAAAATAATAATAATGGAAATAAATTTATACAATGTTTATAGATTTATAAGGCATTTTTATTAAAAAAAACAACCTTGTGTGGTAAGTAATTTAGATATTATTATGGCCATTTTATAGAAGAAACAGGTTCTGAAAGATTAAATTTTTATGTAGAATGAAGAAATACTTATGAATATGACAGATTATCGACATTGAAATGGATTTGTAGAATTAAGAGGCTCTGAGAATACATCAGAACTTCAGAACATCAGAATACATACATACAGAATACATTTACCTATCTCATTCAGACTGGAAATGTTGTGTCTTATTCAGTTCTTTCAGTGAAATCTGGTTCATAATTATCTTATTTGGGGTTTTCTTGACAAAGATATTTGAGTGATTTGCCATTTTTTCTCCAGTTTATTTTATAAATGAGGACCTAAGGCAAATAGGATTAAATGACTTGTCCAGAGTCACATAGCTAGTAGGCATCTGAGAGCAGATTTGAAGTCAGGAAGAAGAAACTCAGGTCTTTCAGTAAGTCATTTCTTTTAATGATTCCATAGAATCTTTAACCTGTTTTTATTTTTCAGATCTGAGCTAATTCATCCCTCCTTAGACAGTTTGCTCTCTGCTCTGAGAATCTCATCATATTGGTGCCAGACTTAGCTCAGAAACTCAATTACCATTAGCCCTCCTGTATCTCAGAACTCTTAAGCTCAAGAGATCCATCAGCTTTAGTCCCCCAGATAGCAGGGACTATAGGAATGAACCATTGTGTCCTGATAAAGAAATATAAACAGATGTGTGTGTGTGTGTGTGTGTGTGTGTGTGTGTGTGTGTGTAAACAAAACTAATTCCCAGTTGATATCTATAAGTGTAAGTCTTTATTTGCATGTTGAGTCCATCACCTCTTTATCAAGAAGTGAGTGATATAGCTCATCATTCCTCTCAAATTATGATTGATCATTGCTTTGATTAGAGTTCTTAAATCTTTTAAAGATGTTTGCTTTTACAATGTTATCTTAATCCTATAAATCATTCTCCTTTTAAATCAAGTGTAAATTTAGGTAAACTACTTGTTAGAGAAAATCCATACCTGGTATCCTTGTGACAATATGAGAGACAGGAGAATTTAGTATTAATTCCAGCTTTGTGTAAATCTTGAATAATAAGGAAAAATATTCTTATTGAACATTTTAATACAGGAAATCCAGAGCAAAAAAAAAGCTACATGGAATAATAAGAGAAAATAATGATCATATTTATCTAGATTTGATTTGCTCCGTTGTAATGACCCCCTGTAATTTCAGAGTTTCAGTAATAAAATATATTCTCCTTCTGTCAGGGAGCATTTTCTTTCTGAAATGATCAAAGGAATAATCTTTTTTCTTTTGCTTAACAATGCATATTATTTCAACAGTTTATTTTTTCTTTCTTTCTTTTTCAAGAGGGGGCAGGATGAAGGGAGAGAAAACAATTCTTAATAAACCGATAAAAATAAACCATACTTAAAAAAACAAACAAAGAAATAGTATTTTATGAACCTGCTTAATTGTCCCTGGCAATATTGTAGTTTTTGATTGATTTTTTGTTAAACACATCTAATCCTTTAAGCTCCCATTGCCACTGGACTTCAATGATTTTGGAAGAGTGAGGTTGACAACTTTGTGCAGCTCTGACTCACTTAAATCCAAATTATGCACAAATTAAGACATCAATGAATCATGTCATTGGCCTTTTTTAGAAACAACAGCAACAATCTCAAACTATTAGATGCAGAAATGGGGTATAGGATACAAATAAGGTGGCTGCTTTTAGCTGTGAACTAGTTTGAACTTCCATTCAAAAGTGTCAGATATAACAGCTAAAAATTCATAAGACATTTCTGGGAAATATTGTGATGGAGGATAAATGCATAAGTTCTTACGTGGCACAGGAAGGACACGAGGTTGCTTTTGCTATCCTTTTAGCTCTTTTTTCTCTGGTATTCCCGAGTGGAATGTAACATCTGTGAGATTAGGGGATGTCTCTCTCAGTTTTGTGTTTGTCTCTTTACTACTTAGGATGCTGTCTTGCAAGTGGTGAACACTCCATAAATGCTTGCTGAATTGATCAGTGGCCTTGAGAAAAGAAAAAACTCTGTCCCTCTCCTCTGGAAAGGAAATAAAGGAAGACAACTACTTCCCTTTCTCTTTGGTTGATTGGGTAACCTTATGTCAAGGTACATTAAGTGGGGACAGATGTATCTTCTAGTTTGACCCTTTTAAAAAATGCTTTTCATCTGCCCAGCAACTTTAGAATCTTTTCATCAATGGATAATACCACTCTTTCCATTATAGCATACATCCTCAAATACATCCTATTGATCAGTAAGAGAAGTCATCTTTTTTTTTTTCTTACTTAATGAGGCCAGTGTTTAGCACAGTGTCAGTCACAGAGTAGGTATTTAATTCATTGACTTGATCACTTTCTATGTGGATGCCATTTTTTCTAGATTGTTTCATCTCCTTCATAACTTTAACTAGTATTTCCAGATTTATTTCATATTATTACTATTCTTGATAAAATCTGTCCAGCCACATTGATCTATCTATTATTTCCCCCTGCATGGCATTCCAACTCCCATCTTTGTGCATTTAGATTTCATTCATTCCTCTTCTCTGCCATGGAGTTTTCCTGTTTTCTTCAAGGTTGAGCAGAATTTCTTCCTCTTATATCAAGGTTATCTCCAGTCTCTTGAATCTTTTCCTACTCTGGAAATTATTTTGTACATAATTTGTGTTTTCCCTGTGAGTGAAGATAAGTTCTTTGAGGACAGGCTCTGTTTAATTTAGATCTAGTACTTTGTATACTTACATAAATATATACATACCTATATATATATATATATACACACACACACACATATATATATACATATATATATACCCATACATATATATACTATATACATACATATGTATATAGTATTTAATCAATGTTTGTGGAATGATTGAACAAAATAACATTTTAACATTGATGGCTTTTTATGGTGTTACTTAAAATTTCTTACAAGTGCTTCATAAGTCTTAAAATATTGCAAATATGAAATATTGTCATTTCCTTCTTACACAATATACATTTCAAAATAATTTGATTTGGGAGGCACAACTTAGTGATGAATTGGAAACAACTATTCAACGAGACTACAATTAAAAATAGTGCTGTAATTTTTTTTAAGTGTTTATGTTGGGACAGCTAGATGACTCAGTGGATAGAGCACCAGCCCTGAAATCAGGTGGACCTGAGTTCAAATTTAGCCTTAGACACTTACCACTTCCTAGATGTGTGAACTTGGATGACAAGTCACTTAACCCCAATTGTTTCAGAGAAAAAAAAAATTGTGGGTAGCATCAATAATATGTCAGGTTCTGTATTCGAGGAACTCTCCAAGGTGCTGGAGGGGAAAATGTTAGACAATTCTTGCTCTCGAGGAACTTACATTCTTTTTTTTTTTTTAATTTTTTATTTTATTTTATAATTATAACATTTTTTGACAGTACATATGCATGGGTAATTTTTTACAACATTATCCCTTGCACTTACTTCTATTCAGATTTTTTCCCTTCCTCCCCCAGCCCCCTCCCCCAGATGGCAAGCAGTCTTATATATGTTAAATATATTACAGTTAATTTAGATACAATATATGCTGTGTAGAACCGAATTTTTTGTTGCACAGGAAGAATTGGATTCAGAAGGTAAAAATAACAGTTTACATTCATTTCCCAGTGTTCCTTTTCTGATGTAGCTGGTTCTGTCCATCATTAATCAGATTGGAATTGGATTAGTTCTTCTCTATGTTGAAGAAATCCACTTCCATCAGCATACTCCTCGTACAGTATCATTGTTGAAGTGTATAATGATCTTCTGGTTCTGCTCGTCACTCAGCATCAGTTGATGTAAGTCTCCAAGCTCTCTGTATTTCTCTGTTGGTATTCTTATAGAACAATAATATTCCATAACATTCAGTATACCATAGTTTACCCAACCATTCTCCAATTGATGGACATCCATTCATCTTCCAGCTTCTAGCCACTATGGAAAGGGCTGCCACAAACATTTTGGCACATACAGGACCCTTTCCCTTCTCTAATAGTTCCTTGGGGTATAAGCCCAGTAGTAGTATGGCTGGGTCAAAGGGTATGCACATTTTGATAACTTTTTGGGCATAATTCCAGATTGCTCTCCAGAATGGTTGGATTCTTTCACAACTCCACCAACAATGCATCAGTGTCCCAGTTTTCCCACAGCCCCTCCAACATTCATCGTTATTTGTTCCTGTCATCTTAGCCAATCTGACAGGTGTGTAATGATACCTCAGAGTTGTCTTAATTTGCATTTCTCTGATCAATAGTGATTTGGAACACTCTTTCATATGAGTGGAAATAGTTTTAATTTCATCATCTGAAAATTGTCTGTTTCATATCCTTTGACCATTTATCAATTGGAGAATGGCTTGATTTCTTATAAATTAAAGTCAATTTCTCTGTATATTTTTGGAGATGAGGGCCTTTATCAGAACCTTTAACTGTAAAAATGTTTTCCCCAATTTGTTACTTTCCCTTCTAATCTTGTTTGCATTAGTTTTGTTTGTGCAGAAACTTTTTAATTTAGTGTAATCAAAATGTTCTATTTTGTGATCAATAATGGTCTCTAGTTCTCCCTTGGACACAAACTCCTTCCTCCTCCACAAGTCTGAGAGGTAAACCATCCCCATGTTCCTCCAATTTATTTATGATTTCGTTCTTTATGCCTAAATCTTGGACCCATTTTGATCTAATCTTAGTATGTGGTGTTAAATGTGGGTCCATGCCTAGTTTCTGCCATACTAATTTCCAGTTTTCCCAGCAGTTTTTGTCAAATAATGAATTCTTATCCCAAAATTTGGGATCTTTGGGTTTGTCAAAGATTAGATTGCTATTTTTATTCACTATCTTGTCCTGTGAACCTAACCTATGCCACTGATCAACTAGTCCTTAGCCAATACCAAATGGTTTTGGTGACTGTTGCTTTATAATATAGCTTTAAATCAGGTACACTTAGACCACCTTCCTCTGACTTTTTTTTCATTAGTTCCCTTGCAATTCTCGACCTTTTATTCTTCCATATGAATTTTGTTGTTATTTTTTCTAGGTCATTAAAATAGTTTCTTGGGAGTCTGATTGGTATAGCACTAAATAAATAGATTAGTTTGGGGAGTATTGTCATCTTTATTATATTCACTCGGCCTATCCAAGAACATTGAATGTCTTTCCAATTATTTAAATCTGACTTTATTTTTGTGGCAAGTGTTTTGTAATTTTGCTCATATAATTCCTGACTCTCCTTTGGTAGATATATTCCCAAATATTTGATACTATCGACCGTTATTTTGAATGGAATTTCTCTTTGTATCTCTTGCTGTTGGATTGTGTTGGTAATGTATAAAAATCCTGAGGATTTATGTGGATTTATTTTGTATCCTGCGACTTTGCTAAAATTCTGAATTATTTCTAATAGCTTTTTAGCAGAGTCTTTGGGGTTCTCTAAGTATACCATCATGTCATCTGCGAAAAGTGACAATTTGATTTCTTCATTTCCTACTCTAATTCCTTGGATCTCTTTCTCGGCTCTTATTGCCAAGGCTAGAGTTTCTAGTACTATATTGAATAGTAATGGTGATAGTGGGCAACCTTGTTTCACTCCTGATCTTACAGGGAAAGGTTCTAGTTTATCACCATTACATATGATGTTTACTGAAGGTTTTAAATATATGCTCCTTATTATTTTAAGGAATAGTCCATTTATTCCTATACTCTCAAGCGTTTTTAGTAGGAATGGATGTTGGATTTTATCAAATGCCTTTTCTGCATCTATTGAGATGATCATATGGTTTTTATTAATTTGATTATTAATATGGTCAATTATACTAATAGTTTTCCTAATATTAAACCAGCCCTGCATTCCTGGTATAAATCCCACTTGGTCATAGTGTATTATCCTGGGGATGATTTTCTGAAGTCTATTTGCTAATATCTTATTTAAGATTTTAGCATCAATATTCATTAAGGAAATTGGTCTATAGTTTTCTTTCTCAGTTTTTGATCTACCTGGTTTAGGTATCAGTACCATGTCTGTGTCATAGAAGGAGTTTGGTAGGACTCCTTCAATCCCTATTTTTTCAAATAGTTTACATAGCATTGGAGTTAGTTGTTCTTTAAATGTTTGGTAGAATTCACCTGTAAATCCATCTGGTCCTGGGGACTTTTTCTTAGGAAGTTGGTTAATAGCTTGGTCTATTTCTTTTTCTGAGATGGGACTATTTAGACTACTTACTTCTTCCTCTCTTAATCTCGGCAAGCTATATTTTTGAAGGTATTCTTCCATTTCATTTAAGTTATCGAATTTATCGGCATAAAGTTGAGCAAAGTAGCTCCTAACTTTTGTTCTAATTTCCTCTTCATTAGTGGTGAGTTCACCCTTTTCATTTTCAAGACTATCAATTTGCTTTTTCTCTTTCCTTTTTTTAATCAGGTTTACTAAGGGTTTGTCTATTTTGTTGGTTTTTTCATAAAACCAACTCTTAGTTTTATTAATTAATTCAATAGTTTTTTTACTTTCAATTTTATTAATCTCACCTTTTATTTTTTGAATTTCAAGTTTTGTGTTTGTCTGGGGGTTTTTAATTTGTTCCTTTTCTAGCAATTTTAGTTGTAAACCCAATTCGTTGGCCCTCTCTTTCTCTATTTTATGCAGGTAGGCCTGTAGAGATATAAAACTTCCCCTAATTACTGCTTTGGCTGTATCCCACACATTTTGGTATGATGTCTCATTATTGTCATTTTCTTGGGTGAAGTTATTAATTATGTCTATGATTTGCTGTTTTACCCAATCATTCTTTAGTATAAGATTATTTAGTTTCCAATTATTTTTTGGTCTATTTTCCCCTGGCTTTTTATTAAATGTTATTTTGATTGCATTATGGTCTGAAAAGGATGCATTTACTATTTCTGCCTTACTGCATTTGATTTTGAGGTTTTTATGCCCTAGTATATGATCAATTTTTGTATAGGTTCCATGAACTGCTGAGAAGAAAGTATATTCCTTTCTGTCTCCATTTAGCTTTCGCCAAAGATCTATCATATCAAACTTTTCTAGTATTCTATTTACCTCTTTGACTTCTTTCTTATTTATTTTGTGATTTGATTTATCTAATTCTGATAGTGCAAGGTTGAGATCTCCCGCTATTATAGTTTTGCTATCTATTTCCTCTTGCAGCTCTCTTAATTTCTCTTTTAAGAATTTAGATGCTGCACCACTTGGTGCATACATGTTTAATATTGATACTGCTTCACTATTGATGCTTCCCTTTAGCAGGATATAATGCCCTTCCTTATCTCTTTTAATTAGATCAATTTTTGTTTTTGCTTGATCTGAGATGAGGATGGCTACTCCTGCTTTTTTGGTTTTGCCTGAAGCATAATAGATTCTGCTCCACCCTTTTACTTTTAGTTTGAATGTCTCATCCTGTTTCAGGTGTGTTTCCTGTAAACAACATATAGTAGGAGGAACTTACATTCTGATATGATAAATAATACATAGGAGGTTCCAAAAGTTTTCATGCAGTTTCTAGTTTTCAATAAATGAAAATTACTTGAAGACTTGTATATTTAAGAAAGTAGGGGCTAGAGAAAAGAGTGTTAGTCCTAACAGTAAAAGAGATTATGAGTGGAGTGATAAGGTAAGTAATTACCAGTCCCTTAAACAAAAGATCAAGATGAGGGAGGGTAATTGGGTATGATGGCAGGCCAGATGGCCAACCATAAGCACTGGAGTTCTGCATGATTACTAGTTGAGAAAAGAAACTTGTTCAGAGAACAAGAAGACATGATAGATTAGGTGAATTTTCCATCATTCATTTGCCACTCAGAACAGCTCAACCACAAGATAGTCATTGAATTAGAGTCAATATATATTTAGGATGTATGTGTGTGGATTATGGGTTCTGGTGGCTAGAGGCAGACAGTCTCACAGGAGGAGAAGGGTGTTAGTGTAATGGTAGGTACCAAGATGATGGGGTAGACATATGCTTATCTAGAAAGATAATCTGTTCTGGATTTTAATAAGCACAACTCCTTTACTAACTGATGTGACTAACAAGTGATGAAATGAATGAATATTTTAGAAAACAACTTTATTCTCCCTACAATTAAGTGCTTAATGAATGTATATTCTGTCCCATAGAGGAATCTTGAAAATGCTCCAATTGGCCCATTTTCATGTTTTTAAGGATACTTTGAGAAATTTCAGCAAAGAAAGTTCAAAATTTTATATGCATTTTTATGTCTAAGAAATTGAGAATCAGATGAAATTGATTAGGGGAAAAGCACAATGTGGAGAAGTAAATGAAAATTTGAAATAGGCATACTTGTGTTCAAGTGGGATCTGCAGGAATTAAGTGTCTCATTATTGGGAAATGTTTGTTAATTTATGAAAGAGGAACTTTGCAGTTTTAGTTTGGTAAAATCTATGCTATACTATAAGGACTTAGAGCACGCTTTTAATAGAATATGAAATATTCTTATGCTGAAATTTTGTTAAGATGTGTTTTATGGTACACACTCCATTGATTTTGCTTATAAGATTTTTCTTGCTATAAATGATGCTGTGAACTCATGATATAAGAATTCCTTTCAACAGGGTAGATTGCAAATCATTCATTCCTGATTCTTTGTGCCTCCTTTCCATGCCTTACTATCAAAAATCCACAGGGGTCGTAGTTCTACCAAATGTTCTGTAGGTCTTTTTCCAGATTTCTAGGTGAATGATCACCATTACCTATAGAGCATGATGGGTTTCCATTATTTATGAAGTGAAGTTGATATATTTTAACATACAATCCTCTTATTTCACTTTGGGATTGAAGATATTTATTCAAAAATTTAAAATGTTGATGTTTCCACATTGAGCTTTGGGATTTGTGAAGCTAATCCAGAGTACACTTTCTTAGAGAAAAGGAAATATCTGACAATTATTAAATCTGGGTCAATCATCTAGTGGGGATGAGATCTAACTAAATGAGACAGCAGCTTCTTAGATGTTGTAAGAAGAAAGGCCTCCAGCTTGTTGGATGGCTCCTCCAGGAAAAAAATGAGTCATGATGGCACAGGGAAAAGGACACAGGTTTTAGAGTAAAAAATCCTGATGTAAATAGTCCCTCTTTTATATATCTTTTATATGACTTTATCCAAATTATTTGGCATTTCTGGGCCTCAGTTTATTTTTCTACAAAATTTAGTGTTTGGTTTATATGATCTTCAAGGTCCCCTTTATGTCCAAAATTATAATTCTAGTTATTATCAGTCACAGAAAGGTGTGTTTAAAACTTGTAGTAAATGTAAGAATGGTAGAGTAAATCACAGATACTTAAAAAAAGAGGCTTAATAGAATAATAAATGTAGTAGCTTGGAGTTCCAGATTTCTGGGTTAGAAGATGTAGACATTTAAATCACTTTCTCAGCATGATTTCAAATTTTTTTCCAAAATGATTGGACAAAACCCAACAGCAGTGCATTAAAGTATCCTACTTTCTGCAATCGACACTTTTATCGTATTGCAGTAATTGACGCCCATGAAGACCAAGCCATTGGTTCAAGGGCCATGATTCAACCTCTCAGTTCCTCTGACTCCAAAAGCTAGTGCCCTTTCCATTACACAATGTTGTTACTCCAAAGGTTGACTACTAAGTTTGGAATGAGGGGGCATGAATCATTTACTAGAATTGAATCTGTGTCATAGTAACATAATGAAATAACCTGCATTTGTACAGGGCAGTGCTATTTGAAAAGGAAATAATTTGAAAAGGAAATTTGAAAAGGAAATAAGCATAAACACACATAGCTAGGGGGCTCCCATCATAGGGAGCTGTTGTGCCTTTGCAGGTAGGTGTTTTTTTAGTCTTTCCACTGATATCTTTCCTTGAATTACTAAGGAGTGAGCCTCACACATAAGAAAAACATGTAGCCTTTAAGCTGGACTTCTTTCTTCATCGATGTTTCAAAAATGCTCTTTTCTAAATATTTAATTCTTCTTTTATTCATTAGCAAACAGCTGTGATAATTCCATAGGGTTTTTTTTTGCATGAGTTTTTATGATGGAAGCTTATTTGTTCTTGCCTTAGGTCTATAGGAAATGTAGCTGCGTATTTATTCTTGAATAGAGGCCTATGGGAACAAATTTCCTTCCATCATATTTCCTCTTTACGTCAAGTACCGATGATTCATCAGTAACTGCTTCTGGCCATCACTATTCCTAGTGGGATTTGCACACTGTAGACAAGTTTCTAGTATTTTGTCGGTGTGATGGAACCATTTTCTCAAAGCCAGTTAGTTTTTCCATGCTGATTGACTATGCCGCTAATGAAATTTCTTAGTGTTAGACTTTAATATGAAGCAGAATAGTATTCACAAATCAGTCCATTTCTGCTTTGAAGTCAGACACACAAAAAGTTCAGGATCCTTTGGCCCATTCAGGCCTAAGCTACTATGATCATATTATACATCCTAAATCATGTCTGGCTTCTTAAGTATCTTTCCCTGTCCAAATGAATTTTGCAAGATTAAATATTGATATTCTAGGACTTTGGCGGATGTGTCAGGCATTTAAATGTCTTTCTACCCAAAATAATGGTTTGAATTTAGGAAGATGATACCAGGGGATGCATCTCCCCTTTGAATGGATTGAAGTGGGTGGAACATTTGCATAAGATCTTTCTTTCCTTCTTGCTTCAAAAAGAAAAAAAAAAAAAAAAAAGGATGCCAGTACACTATTCCCAGGATCTCAGAGGCAGAGAGGTCTCAGAAGCAATCTCATCCAACTCTTTCATTAAACCCCTTCATGACAAGTGAGGCACAGGGAGGTTGTGACACATTCAAGATCATATATAATCTAGCATTGGAGGGGGATTCGAATCCAGACCCTTTGACTACAAGGACAATTCTTGTTTCACTATAATATTGCTTTCCCCAACATTTCCATCAGTATTGTCCAACAATAAATATGGTCTCAGAAGATCTAAAACTCTTCAGTAGAGTGGGAAAGAATGACCCAATAGGAAACAGGTGATCTATATCTACTTTTGGTTCTCCTTCCAAAAGGCTCTTGGTTCACCTTGATCACTACCCCTTCCCTGTCATTGTGTTTTTTGATCAGCAATAAACATTTATATCATATGTTAGCTAGTATTTCTACAGCACTTGAAGGGTGTTTTTTGTTGTTGTTTTCAGTAATGTCCAATATTTTGGTATCATGGAAAAGGTATTGGAATGCACTGCCATTTCCTTCTCCAGCTCATTTTATAGATGAGGAAACTGAGGCAGGCCAGGAAGTATTTGAGACTATTTTTAAACTCTGAAAGATTCATCTTTTTTACTCCAGACCCAGTACTCTATCCATGGCACCACTTACTCGCTTGGTAAAACCCCTTATGCTATCATATGTGATTTTCATCATACTCTGTGAGGGAAGTTCTATTATTATTCACATTTCACGGATGAGGAAACTGAGGCAGAGAGATTCAGAGGCTTGGCTAAGGTTACACAACCAACAATCATAATGATAACAATGAGAAATAGCATTAATATAGCAATTTAAGTGATTTACAGATGTGATTTCCTTTGGTCCTTTGAATGTGAGCTTGGATGAGTTATTTTTACTGCTTTGGGCTTCAGTTGACTCACTTATACATGACAAGGACTTTTCCTTTGTATCCAAATTTCCAGTAGCTTCACTACCTTTGTCCTTTCCCTCTGAAGTTTTCAATACTTCCGGAGGTTTTTAAGGGCTAAAAAAATGAGTGACAAGAGAGTCTCCCTAAAGTGGTGTTTTTAGAGATGATGTTTCCACAATGGACCACACTCTGCTTGAAAAAGGATGTTCCCAACTACCTAAAATACCCTTTTCAGTACCCACAGGATATAGCCATGAGAACTGATTTTAACTAGAACTGGAAAGTATTCACTAGATGAGTTGTCCCTTGTGATGTCTCAAGAGCTATGTCCCTTCCAAGAGGAAAAGGGACACAATGACATTAGAGCCCTGAACTGAGAATCAGAAAGATTTGTATTCAAATCTTACAGACCTTGATTATCTGTGTAATTCTGTCTCCTTCTTCCTCAGTTTCTTTATATATAAAATGGGAAACAAAAACTCACTTTATAGGGCTGTTGTGAGGATTAAATAAGATAATATATTTAGAGAAAAAGCACTGTGAAAACACATAAAGTACCACATCATCATCACATTTATATCATTTATATCACATTTACTATGCTCCAAGCACTGAGGGAAGAGCTTTACAAATATCTGATCTGATCTGCACAACAATCTTGGGAGGAAAGTTCATGATTATTACCATTTTGATAGTTGAGAGCTTAAATGACTTTTTCAGAGACACACAATTGCTCAGTGTCTGAACTCTGGTCTTCCTGATACTAGACTTACCATTTTAAGTACTGTTACCTAGTTTACTTCCTTGCTATTCCACAAACAAGATGGTCCATCTCTTTCCCTGGACATTTTCTCTAGCTGTCCCCCATGTCTGGAATGTTCTCCCTCCTTCTTTGCCTTCTTCTTTCCTTGGATTTCTTCAAGTCCCAGCAAAAATTTTATCTTCCACAGGAAGCTTTCCCTAACACCTCTAAATTCTAGTTCCTTCCCATTGTGAATTATTTCCTATATAGTTTATTGTATATAGCTGGTATATATTTGATTGCATAGTCTCCCCTACTAGATTGTAAGCTTTATAAGGAACTATATTTTGCATTCTTTTTTTTTAAACCCCCCAGACCATAGCCTAGTTCCAGGCACATAAACAGACTTTTGACTACCACCACTTCTCCATATGCTCCCCATACTATTATTATTTCTACTCCTACAACATCAACCAATCTTCTTCCTCATCCTCCTTTTTCTCCTCCTCCTCTTCCTGCTACTATTACTACTGTTACTGCTACTACTAGTGCTATTACTACTACTATTATTACTCTAACACTTTTATTCTCCCTCTCCTGACCATACTCCTCCTCTTCCTTCTTCCCTTCCTCCTCTTCCTCCTGCTACTACTACTACTATTATTACTATTAGTAGTAATACTACTATTACTACTACTATTATTACTATTAGTAGTAATACTACTATTACTACTAGTAAGATAAGTATGGTTATTCTAGTTACAAAGGCAGCCATAATGGTAACAAAGCGAGAAGTAGAGATGGTGCCATTGGAGAGAAACCAAGGCAGTGTATTTTCAGGTAAGATTATATCTGTAATTTCACTAGTATGGGGAATTTCCAAGTGAGGAAGATTTCTTGACCAATGTAGGGAGAGATGTTTGTACATTAAAATCTTAAAGAGTTGTTCTGGACACTGAGAGATTAAGTGATTTATTTAGAATAAAATACCCAGAATGTGCTGGTGGAAGGATATGCACATGTCTTTCTGACTTTAAAAAGAGCTCACTGTGCACTGAGAACACTGGAGAGTAGAGGAAAGGGATAGTATAGGTGAGGAATAATAGGAAGTCTATATGGTTTGGTTGGACCAAGGAATACAGAGAAGGAAGTAATAAATAATAAACTCAGGAAGATGGTTGCAGAAAATTTTAAATACCAATCAAGTATATGCTTTATCCTAAAATTTAAGGAGAACTATTGGATGGCCATGGACAAATTTATGCTTTAGGATGCTCACTGTCTGCAGAATGCATCAGGCTATTACAACAGTCTAGGCAAGACTTGTATTGAAAAATGGTCATATAAATGGATTAGATTGATGTGTGAGAAGTAGAGACGATAACTGAGTCATTATATAGAGTGAGAGAGTGAGGAATCAAGGCTAATGTGAAGGGTGTGAAACTGAGAGATTACCAGGAGGGAAGTGATCTCAACAGAAAACAGGAAATTTGGAAAAGGAAGGGGTTGTGAGTGAAAAAACAGGCGTCATTTTGGATGTGTTATTTTGTATATGACCATACAATGAAAGATGTCCAGTAGGCAGGCAATCATGTGTTACAGGTGTTCACAAGAGACAATAGGCTGGGTATATCCCTGTCCTTACTGATGTCAAGGTCTGATTCTCAGATGATATAAAAAAAAGTTGAACCCAACAATCTCTAAGGTCATTTTAAGGTCTGGTTTTATGTCTCTAATATATTTAGAAGTGTCTGTCATTAAAAATCCCTTCCCAAATATAAGCTCTAGCTATAAATATATGTTTGGATTGAATTGTTATGGAATCATAGGATTTAAAGCTTGATTCAATAAAGCCAAAGTAAGTGTAACTTTTGCTAATCTAACATCTTAAACTACTCTGTCCTATGAGGTAACTGCTTCAGCAGATTGTACCCTCAATCATTCACTCTCATTTATCTTCAATCTAACTCTGAATCCAATTTTCTTCCTTCCTTTCCTTTCCTTTCCTTTCCTTTCCTTTCCTTTCCTTTCCTTTCCTTTCCTTTCCTTTCCTTTCCTTTCCTTTCCTTTCCTTTCCTTTCCTTTCCTTTCCTTTCCTTCTTTCCTTTCCTTTCCTTTCCTTTCCTTTCCTTTCCTTTCCTTTCCTTTCCTTTCCTTTCCTTTCCTTTCCTTTCCTTTCCTTTCCTTTCCTTTCCTTTCCTTTCCTTTCCTTTCCTTTCCTTTTCCTTTCCTTTCCTTTCCTTCCTTTCCTTTCCTTTCCTTTCCTTTCCTTTCCTTTCCCTTTCTTTCCTTTCCCCTTCCCCTTCCCCTTCCCCTTCCCCTTCCCCTTCCCCTTCTCCTTCCCCTTCCCCTTCCCCTCTTCCCCTTCCCCCTTTCCCCTTCCCCCTTCCCCTTCCCCTTCCCCCTTCCCCTTTCCCCCTTTCCCCTTTCCCTTTTCCTTTCCCTTTCCCCTTTCCCTTTCCCTTTCCCTTTCCCCTTTTCCCTTTCCTTTCCTTTTCCCTTCCTTTTCCCTTTCCCTTTCCTTTCCTTTTCTTTCCTTCCTTCCTCCTTCCCTCCCTCCTATCTTCCTTCATTCCTTTCTTCTCCTTCCTTCCTACTTGCTCAGATCTTCACATCTTTAAGAAAATCCTTTCCTAGATCCTATGATACATTATAAATTATTATCTGACCCTTTGCCTCTTTTTTCACCAAGCTCCTCCAAATAGCCTCTTCTTCCTCTATCACTTGACACTTTGAAAGCAGGCTGTAGATACTGGAGCTAGCTTTAAACTTCTTTTCCCGAAGTCTTCTTGGGTTTTCTTCATTGTGAAGTTTGATAACCATTTTTTATACTCAGTTCTTGACCTCTCCAATGCATTTGACACTGCTGGTTACCTTTTCCTGGACAAACTATCTTTTCTAGGTTTTTGTGACACTTCTCTCTCCTGAGTCCCCATTGACATGACATCTCCTGAGGCTCCTTTTCTAGCTCATTATCCGTGTTTACACATCCTCACTGTGGCTGTACCTCAAGGCTTTGCCCTAAATCTTCTCACAATTCTTTCTTGTAGATCTCATTAGCTTCCATGGCTTAATGAAAAATAAGAATATACATTAACTAAGGATGTACTATTTACCCAGAACTAGGCTAAGTTTTGAATGATTATTTCTATGTTGGTGACTCCAATATTTATATATCCAGTTCCAGTTTTTCTTCTGTTCTCCACTTTCATATAACTTCGGTGATTATCTTCAATTCATTTTGTATATTTTTTATTTCCATATATTTGATTGTATGTTGTCCTCCCCATTAAACAATATCTGGGCAACAAAGAATTACTTAATAAATTTCTATCAACTATTGTACATTTCAACTGGATATCTGGTTACATCTTGAACTCAACACTTACAGACAAGTCAAACTCAATACATTCTAGAAAGAATTCATTGTGTCCCCAACCTTATGTCTCTTCCAAACTTCCTATTTCTATTAAAGGTATCACCAGCTTTCTCAGTTCATAAGTCCTAGTTCAGAACCTTTTCTGAAGAAGCACCTGAATTCAGATCTTCCTGACCCTAAGCTTTATAATCTTTATAAAGCATTTATTTTCATATTTATTCTGTAAGTATAACATGTATGTATACATATACATATATTATATATTTATATGTATATATATACACATATATTGCTTTTCATGATAGAATATCAGCTCCTTGAGAGTCAAGACTATTCACTTTTGCCTTTGCATCCCCAGGGCACATCGTAGGTACTTAATGAATGGTTGATGATTAACTTAGTACATAATTAGGAAACTAGCTTTTCTCTTTTGTGTTGGGGTCATGTGAAAATAGAATAAGAAAGCTCTCATTTCATAAATGCCAGTAGTGGCCCCATGGTTGGGTCTACCATCATGAATCCCGCATGATTCCAAACTTTCTTTCTCGAGCCTTCTCTCTTTGACTCCAGCCATCTACAGGTTAGAAATCCTTCCAGGCCAATTGAAAATTGATATATATTTTAAATAGATATACATTGACAGAAATGTGCATGTTTGCTTGTTTATGGAGTTGTATATAGCTACTGAAGAATTTGAGAAAGGAGATAAGGGAAGAATGAAGAGAAGACTTGAGCAAAAGTGATGATGGGGGCAGGCTAACTGTGCTCTCCTCTTCCTGTTGATCTAAGTTGGTACTCTCCCCTATAGATTAGATCAATTTAATCAAGAGAGAATCATAGGATCTAGAGAAGAAACCCTAAATTCTCTAATTTTATAGACAAGAAACTGAGGGGATTATGGGGGTTAACTGAATTGGGCAAAGTTATGCAGATAATAATCATTAAAGGTGGGATTTGAACCAGTCAATATTTTTTCCATCTTTAAGTTGAAAACTTGATATTCCATTATTTGATATTGGATTTTCCTCTTCCTCCTTCCCAGTTCTGACCCTAATCTGAAGGGAAAAGAGAAAGGAAGTGAGACATGAAGAGAATTTTTACAAGATAGTTTCTTTTCCATCAGAAGAGGAGACAAACTACTTGAAGTCACAATTGGTAGAAGTATGATCTAGTATTGGTGAGCCAACTCTCATTGGCCTTTTTCCATATTCTTATAAATGTGTTCAGTGTAGCATTTTACTAATTATATAAATATACTGTCTTGTGTTGTGAGTTACTTTTGTGAAGAGTGAGATACAAGGGAGAACTAACTATAAAATGAAAAATGGAAAAGTATCTGAATATTAATGGTTTTCAATCAGCATCACTTCTTGCAAAGGCACAACCACATTAATTGGTTCTATTATCATTAAGACTCCCACTGGAGTTTATAGATGCGCTCAGATTGATGGTTCCTGTTTGTTTTGCTAGGTGTGTGGCAAACACCCAAGACCAAATTTGCCTCTCTCTATTTAGAAAGCTAACCGTTTTTAATGGAATATACCTCTCAATTTACTAATTTCCTTATAATACTGGTTAAAAAATGCATTTTTGGGCAGCACACAAAATTTCTTTTTGTTTTATGATCCTCCTCCCTATATAATTAATGGGCCAATGATGCACATTTTTAAGAGTCACAAATTAATATGCATTGTATTTTAATTCCATGACTATTCCAACAACCAGAAGGCATTTTGATATAGTATCTACAGGGCTGGCCTGAGATTAAGGGATTCAGGTTTTGCCACTGACACATAATGGGGCCACAGACATAATATGCCTTGAATCTCTCCTTTTTCACCACTGACACATTACCCAGTCCAAGTCCTTATCACCATTTACCAGGATTCTCACACTTGTGTCCCATTTCAATGCTTCTCCTCTTTAATTTATCCTCCACAAATTTGCCAAAGAGATTTTCCTAATGCTAAAATCTGACCATGGCACATTTCAACTTAATAAACCTTGCTGGATGCCCTTGTTCACCCCTGACACTCGAAGAGGAGCAATGACATTATGATGTTAGGGGTCAAGAGATAGTGTTTTAGACTGTAGCTGATCCGCCCAACACAGGTCACGTTTCAGATGCAAATAATCCATTTAAACTTGGAATGGAGATGTCTTTGGTTTTCTATCTCACATTTCCCACAATCCTTCTTCACTCACAGAGCACAACACTTTCTTTAAAGTAGGCACGCCATGCTGTGTGGACCTGGACCAACACCTCCATGTCCTATTGCCTGGAGGTCAATATATAATCTCTTTTTTTTTTTTTTTTTTTTTTTTTTTTTTTTTTTGCTTTCAAAGCCCTTCACAATCTGCTCCCTATTTATCTTTGCATCCTTGTTATTTATACATTACTCCCACTCTGACACTAGTCTAACCAAACTGATCTTTAGGTTGTTTCTTGCATACAATACTCCATATCCTGTCTCCATATCTTTGCACAAACCATCATCTATACCAAAAATTCACTTCCTCTTCAATGCTATATCTCAGAATTCCTTCTTTCTTTTAAAATACAGGATCAGCAACTCAGGAAGCCTTTCCTCAATCCCTAACCCCTAGTATCCTCTCATCCTAATCTTGCTTACATTTACTGTATGTATTCTTTTATGTAATCTGTCAACATTTATCATTAAGAACAAAGTACATGTTAAACAGGCACTAAGCTAAACACTGGGGATATAAAAAAGGCTCCAAAACAGCCACTGATACCAATGAAAATATATATTCTATTTTGTATCCTCCAAGAGAATGCAAGCTCTTTGACGGTTTTGATTTTTGATTTTTGCATTCACTACATTATCCCAAAATAGGCACTTAATAAATGCTTGTTGGTTGATTAATGAATGTGATGGTAATTTAACTTCTCAGTACCTCAAGCACCTCTCTAATATTATATTACAGTCAAGTTGCCAGTCTGCATTAGACAACGTTCTTCCGATACCTAGAACTTCATGCAGAGGAAATCAGAAATCTGGATTCCCTATTCTGCTACTTTCTGAATAACAAAGGAATCAATGAAGATATTTCATTTTCTAAAGTTACAAAATAATTTCACTTATAATTGAGTTTGGAATAATTTTAAATGGATATGTCCAGTTGAAAGAGAACTTACCTTTGTCAAAATAGATTGTACCTATCTTTGTGAATGGCAAATGATAGCACTTCAAGCTTGCTTATGAACACATAGCTTCTCATATTTTAGAGTCCATTAATGTTCTACCACCTATTCATTTCCTCTTGCAATAAGACATATTCTGAACACTGAATCCTAAATTGCTTTTCTAATTCATTTGTATTAGTATAGATTTTAAATTACTTACACTTATATCTTCCAATAGTCCTTTTATGTTTGTAATTGTTATTAATCCTTTTAAAAATGTTATGATAAACTTGTTGCCAACAAAGCAAAAGCATTTCACCATGCTAAAGGATATGAAAACGGTATTGTATATGAGCCCATGAATTTGTTAATGTTGTTTCTTATAAAGTGTTTATAAAATTCAATAAGGAAGCAAATAATTTCTTATTTTTATGTCCCCCTTTGGAATTCTTTCTTTCTGTATTTTACTGTATTGAATTATATTGTATTTTATTGTATTTATTGTGTTGTATATTTATCATACTTATTATAATATTTTATTGTATAATTATATTTGTATTGTATTTTTCTTCTCCCATTTCTGGTCTGGCACATAGTAGGTGCTTTAAAAAAATACTTGTTGAGTTAAATTTAATATCTCGAAAGGTCATGAAAGTCATTGAATTGGTTCAATTCCCCATAAACCCAATACAAATAGTAGCAAAAATAGGAGAATTTGTAGAAGCCCATCATAAAGAGGAAATTGCTCTTTGAATAAGACTTTGCCCTGGACATAGTGAGCTTAGCAGACTTCTCTCTGTTGGATGCTCTTCCAGCTGGTGATAATCCTTGGCACATTAATCATTTTTGTCATCTAACCCGGTATGAGCAAGAATGAGTGTTACCTTGGACATTTTACTCTATTGGATCAAATGCTTTTTTACAATGAATAATAATAGATACAGAAAGAGCCTGTATCCCCTACACCTACTAGTCAGTGGTATGTAAAATGTGCTTATATTGAATCTGCCACAGAAAACAACCTACAAAAGCCTCTTTTTCTTTTTCTTCTGTTTTAGTGTAAAATATCCAATATCTATGTAAGAATTAAAGTTGTCAATATTCCCATTTTGAACACTGGGAGCTAATAATCAGTGAAGTGACTGCATCCCATTTGAACTTGGGTCTTCCTGATTCTGAGCCCAGCAGTTGTCTATTATATTATAGAGAAGAGCTGGCTTTTCTCTTATCCTCTCCTTTTCCCAAGTTCAGCCAAAGAATAGCCCTTTTGTGTGTGTATATTTTTCTTTTCTTATCACATTCAGGATCTTCTAATCTTTGTCCTTTCCTTCCCCCAGCTTGCTATTGATTTTGATCTGTAATGAGTGATCTAGATTCTAGGCAGAATGAGGATTCTTAAATGACTTTACATCAGTGTCTAGAGGCTTCCTAGCTGCTAAGATATACCCAATTTCATTGGGAATGGGGATAGTACTATTCTACCCCCATCATATTTATAAATAGGTAATAAGGAAGAAAGGGACTTCCAAAGCCACAAATCTCAGTTTTACACCTGAAGAAAATGAGATGTAAAGTTAAGCTCAAGGTCACAAAAATAAATAGTAGCAGAATTGGGATTGGAATCCAGTTTTTCTATATCCATACCCATTGTTCTTTTCCCAATATTCCATAGCCTCCTTTTTCACTGGTTTAAATTCACTATGTATCAAAGTACATGTTTGTTAGGATTGCAAGGTGAGAACTCAGGTTGTCTGGACAGTTCTCTGATGTTAGGATTACAAGGTGAGAACTCAGGTTGTCTGGACAGTTCTCTGGCTCAGAGTTCACACCTTTGGTTCGGGCCTCAAAGGGGAGTTTACACCTTTGAACTTCTGAGGAGGAGTTTACATAAAGTAGATTACACTTTTAAAAGGAGTTTACACAACCTTTAAAAGGAGCAAGTTCATTGGTTGAAGTAATTTTCCCACAAGCCCCTGAGTTCTCACATGCCTCTTTAGAAGGAGCAAGTTCATTGGTTGAAGTGTTTCTCACAAGCCCTGTTGAATTCTCACTACAATGTCTTAGAGGATAAGAGAAGACAACATTGGGCCCGGAGTTGGGACAGAGTTGGGATGGCACTCTGGAAGGAGAGTAGTCTGGATTGGAGAAGGACAAGAGCTGGAGGAGATTCAGAGCTCCCAAGAAACCTGCGCACAGAGGAAAGATTATACAGCAAAGAGATCTCCCAGAGAAGGATTATAACTTAGAGGCGACAGCACCATTACACATGTTGATTTAATTTGGAGCTGCTTGTCAAGTTTTTTATAGAACATCCCTTTCTTCCTCTCTCTCTCCCCCCCACACTTTTTCTCATTCTATCTTCTGCAACAGGTGCTCACATATAACCTACAATTGTTTTCAAGGCAGAATTTTCTTCAAGTGCTTATCATGATCTGTGTAAAAAGAAATGTCCAAATTTCCCATGAAATTACATCTCTGATTTCCTTTGGATGTATTATAAAGCCAACTCAAGCAAATCTTTGTTTCTCCAAGGAGAGCCAGTGAGTCATTCTTCCATTGGTTGTGACTTTTTTTTCTGCTTTTATTTATATCCCAAAGGTCATTGAGGAGGTGGCTCAGTTAGTTCCTCAATAGTCTATTAAGTTTTTGGATAAAGCTTATGTACCTCAAATGCCAAAAGTTAAATTAGGATTTTTAGAAGGACTTTATGGTGATTTTGTACCCTTTGTTCCTCTACCCTTCTTGCTATGTGACCATTTTTAATTCAGAAGAAAAGGGTAGCCACACAAAACCAGGGATTACTTTGTATTTTAATTAGTTTTTATGGGTTCCAAGGCTAATGAAGTTATTTTCTTGTGAGTTGTTTCTCTGTACTTGGATTGGTTGGTCCCTTAGTAGATGCAATCTATTGCTGGGCCCCTACCAAAAGTCTTTTCATCTGGTTGGAATATGCCAGAGCTTGTTGCAAATTTACTCCTGGCACAGCCTTCAAAATTCTCCACATGATGATGAATTATGGGGAAAGAACTTCTATGGAGGTATTCATATAATGGGAAAGAAAATGAACTTATACATTAAAATCTAACATATGAAATTCTTGCAAAGTTTATATAGTAAAAGGCTACAGGAAATCTCTAATTTTATCAGCGAAAGAATGAAAAACCAGGAAAATGTCACCATCATAATATAGAGTGTCGAGGAGAATGCAGGAAATGAAAACAGAAGCTGGGAAAAGGCAGATGGTTTAAAAGCTATTTTTAAAATAGTGTTTTATGACAAATTTGGATTGTAAGCAAATAACCAGAGCAAATGCCACCTATAATGGAAGATGAAGAATCAAACTAAAGAGAGGAAGAAAAAAATAGAATATTACTGACCATCTCTCTCCCAATAACAAAATGACTCTTGCAGAGTACAACAGATTCTGATAACCTGAATTCTAGTATTAATGTTGTTGCTGTTCAGTTATTTTAGTTATATCTTGATGACCTCATTTAGGGTTATCTCAGCAAAGATCCTAAAGGTGTTTTGCCATTTTTCTTCATGTCTATTCCTGCATAAAATGAGGCAAACAGGGTCAAGTGACTTTCCCAGAGTCACACTAGTAAATGTCTGAGGCTGAATTTAATTTAGCTCTCTCTGACCAGGCTTGGGGCTCTCTCCATTGTGCCATGTGGGATATAAAAGGAACAGTCATATGTTTTTAGCTAAATTTTCTTGCAAACTTATGAAAACTAAGTTTTTAAATCTCAGAAAGAAACATAAGCAGGTCAGGGAAAAACACTCAGAATCAACATTTGTTTTTAGGCCGGGACATTGCTGAGTTAAGAGACGGGGAGTGAAGTCTCTAAAGTGAAGAATTTCCCTTTCTGATCTTCTCACTCTATGATTATTTGAACTAGGAGCATTTGGCTGAAGCAGTATTTTTACTATTTATTTAGAAGTGTCAGGTAACAAATCATGAGCATTTCCATATATTACTAATAAAGACTAGCAGCAAGACACAAAAAGAGAAATTCCATTTAAAATAATTATAAACAAAATTAAATATTTGGGTGTCTATCTGCCAAAAGAAACTCAGAAATGATATGAACACAATTACAAAACATTTCTCACATAAATAAAGTGAGATCTAAATAATTTGAAAAATATCAATTGCTTATGGATAAGCAATATCCATAATAAATATAACATATTAATATTATAATATATATAAATATAATATAATATAACAAATATAATAATATAATATGATATTATATGATATATTAATATAACATATTAAATATATAATAAATATAATGAATATATAATATAATAAAAATGATAATTCTACCTAAATTGCTCTACTTATTCAGGACCATAAGAATCAAAATGCCAAAAAATTATTTTATAGAGCTAGGAAAAATAATAACAAAATTTATCTGGAAGAACAAAAGGTCAAAAATATCAAAGGAATTAATGAAAAAAAATACAAAGTGTAGTAAGTAGCCTAGTATTACCACACTTAAAACTGTATTATAAAATAAAGTTATCAAAAACAGTTGGTACTATCTAAGAATTTATAGAGGTGGATCAGTGGAAAAGATTAGATATGTATAACACAATAGTAAATGAGTATTATAATAATCTAGTACTTTATAAACCATAAAACTCTAGCCTCTGGGATAAGAACTTACTATTTTATAAAAATTGCTGGGAAAACTGGAAAATAATAGGTTAAAAAGTCAACATAGATCTACATTTCACCACATCATACCTAAATAAGATCAAAATAAAAGTATTTGGTACTAAGAACTAGAATGGTGGATCTTTGGAATAGGTTAAATATGTATAACAATAGGCAATGACTATAGTAATCTAGTGTTTGATAAACCATAAAACTCCAGCTTCTGGGGTAAGAACTCACTTCATGAAAATTGCTAGGAAAACTGGAAAATACTATGTCAAAAAGTCAATATAAATCCGTATCTCACCACATCATTACCAAAATAAAATAAAAATAAAAAGTCATCAAAAATCATTTGGTACTGTCTAAGAACTAGAAATATATTTGATAAGCATAATAAAACAGTCAATGACTATAGCAATCTAGTATTTAATAAATCCCCAAACTCCAACTTCTGGGATAAGAACTCAGTATTTCATAAAAATTCCTGGGAAAACTGGAAAATAATGTGGCAAAAACTCAGCAAAAACTACCCCATATCAAAATAATGTCAAAATAAATAGTAAATGATTTGAACATAAATGGTGATATCAAAAGTAAATTAGGAGAGCAAGGGATAGTTTATCAGATTAGACAAAGGGGGAATTAATAACCAAAGAAGAACTAGAGAACATGATGAAAGGCAAAATGGACAACCTTGATTACATTAAATTAAAAAAGATTTTGAGAAATACAAGTGTCAGGAGGAAGGTTATTGGCACAGAAGTGGTTTGGCAGATGCAGAACTGGCCATTTTTTGGTGATGTAAGGGGGAAATAATAGTTCTAAAGAATATCAAGTGAGCACTTAGGGACAAAGTAGTTTTTAGTCCTCTTCCCCTTGAGTCATCATTTTGGTGTGTAATGCATTACCTTACAGATAGGCCATTATTTAATGTTTGTTATTGCTATGTGTTGAGGTGACTGATAACATACCTCGGTTCTATTGATAATGATCAGTAGTTCTACTGGGAGTTATTCAATCACAAGTTTAGGAAAAGCTACTCACTCCCTCTGACTTTCATGTCCAATGGCCAAGGTTATACAACAAAGGATTCATAAAACTTTTTAATGATGGGGGTGGAGGAGATTGAGAAAGACTTCACTGAGAAGATAGTAGTTAGACAGAGTTCTGAGAGAAACAGAGATTAAGAGCAGTGAAGGTGAGCAAGTAAAGAGGTAAGTTTACAGAATAGTGGATACAAAAACCCAGCAAGAGAAGACTGAGTGCTCATGAAAAATAGAGGTCAATTGGACTAGACTGTAGAGTGCAAAATGGAGAGTAATATATAATAGGATTAGAAAGGTGCATTGGGACCCTATGAAGGTGAATAAGATAAGGTAAGATCTTTCAAGACAGTTGTGAAAATCGAGTAAGGATTCATGTACTTCAGAGTTTGAGTAGGCCTGAAGGACTTTGAACATTGATTCAAGGCATACTTAAGTACCCTTCCTGCTATACTCTCATGATATCATTTTCTCCCTATTTCAATCAAATATGGGCAACTATGTACTTACTGGTCAAGTTCAATTTCTTGGGTAGTTCCTGTGCTTAGAATGTAAGACCCTCAGCCAATGAGGATGAGGGTTAGTGGTGGGAGGGGTATTTTCCTTAGGGATTAAAGTGTTAACTCTGCCCCCAGAAGGGGCTTCCTCCCTTCCATCCTCTGCTGAAGGGTGGGATTCCCAATTCTTGGGAGAACATACAATAAACCTTTGCTTTGCTCCTAAGAGATCTCTCCAGCTTTTAAAAATTTATTTCTGAGCCACACAATGGACTTAAAAATCAAGCAGAATACCTTATTTTCCTATTAGTAACAGGGTATATCCTGTACATAGAGATAATAAATTCATGTGACTAATGGTGTCATTTAGTGAGAAAGTATAAAGAGAGAGAAAAAGAGGAAAGTCTAAGACAGAACCTTAGGGGCCTAGTTAAGGGGCATGTCTTGGGTCTGTCAAAATTATTGATAATAATAAAATCTTTTTTATTCGTTATACTCCTCCCCCCATTTTTCCCTCTTACACTGAAGTAAATGAGACTTTTTTTAAAGTTACTGATGAAAAATAAATATATAAAGACACATGCTTTTCTTTTCCAATCGAAAAAGATTAATGCAATCTTTTTCCTTGATTTTGATCATTATTTTAAAAAACACTTTTATCTTTCATTTACTATAGATATGACAAATAAGGTTATTGAATCAACATTAATCAAGGTGATAATAAAAAAAAACCTGTTATACTATAATTAAATGATTATTTCAGTTTAAATTTGGAAACTATATCATGGTTCTATATATATATGTTTTTGCAGAACAGAAAATATTTAGTGCTCCACAGATGTCTTTGAATACAACAATTGTGTTTGTTTAGGAATGATCATAAAGGTTATAAGGATTTAGAATCTATACCTAAATCAAAAGGTATATCATTCTATTTTTTAAAAAAGTATCCATATGAGAATTCAAGGCCAGAGCACAGAAAGATGTCACAGAGCAGATGTGACAATTTCAGTGAAGATGATCAAAAGGGGAAAAAGTCTACTATAGTATGGAACACATGAACAGAATGATCAATTAAGCAATGGTTTTGGGAACTATTACAAACTTGTCATGTTGCATTGATATTGGAGTGATGGAAGACTTTCACTTCCATGATATCTATGAATCTCTCTCTCTCTCTCTCTCTCTCTCTCTCTCTCTCTCTCTCTCTCTCTCTCTCTCTCTCTCTCTCTTTTCTCTCTCTTTCTCTCTCTCTCTCTCTCTCCCTCTTCTCTCTCTTTCTCTCTCTCTTTCTCTCTCCCTCTTCTCTCTCTTTCTCTTTCTCTCTCTCTCTCCCTCCTCTCTCTCTCTCTCTCTCTCTCTCTCTCTCTCTCTCTCTCTCTCTCTCTCTCTCTCTCTCTCTCTCTCTCTCTCTCTCTCTTTCTCTCCTCTGTCTCCCCTGCATCTTTCTTCTCTGCTTTTGTCTGTCCTTGTCTTTCTCTCCTGAATCTCTCTTGTGTGTATTCTCTCTTTTCCACTATCTTTCTCTTTTGTCTTTCTTCTCTTTCTTCTCTCTCTCTCCCTTTTTTATCTTCTCTGACTCTTCTACCTCTATCACTTTTCCCTCTCTTTTATTTCTCTCTTCTCTTTCTTTCCTTTCTCTCTCATCTGTCTCTTCTCTATGTCTGTCTTTCTCTTTTTTCCCTCTCCCTCTCCTTCCTTCCCTCCTCTCCCCTCTCCTCTTCCCCTCCTTTCTCTCTGCAACTATTTCTTTCTGTCTGTTTTACCTGCAGAACATTTGCCTTCTTTATGATTTACATAGACAATTTAACTATTTTATCCTTCAAAAAATGAAGGAAGTGATAAAGGGAATTATCATTCCATACCTGATTCTGACCAAGAAGAGAAATTGACTGCAAAAGTAAAAACAATAGGAATCTTAGAGGGAACTATTCAGTCACAGATTTTGTGACTGAGAAGAGGAAAAATAGAAATCAGCTGGTGCTCAGTCTAGATATGGAAGAGTGATCTGCAAAGATTTTATGGAAAGAAAAAGTAGGATTCAAAGGCTTACTATTTTACAAGGTGAGTAGATTCAAGTGAAATTAGAAGCTCCAAAGAATGAAATATTGGAGAAATAGGGGGAAATTATTATGATGAATAGGATCTCATTAATGAATTTAGATTTTTGTATGGAATGGAAGCTAGTAATAGTAATAATAATTGAGTACAAACAGTAATAGTAATCAAGTACAAATACAAGAATATCATGATATTATTAAAAGAGTGTCATGGATGTTAAGCTTCATAAAAACATGAGATTATAAATGCTAATGCTAAAAAAAAAAAAAGAAAGAAAGACAATTCTTAATTCCATAAGGAAGACAAGATGAAACTTAAATAGAGCACAGGCCACTAGCCAGGGATACACACAATAATGGTAGCAAAGCTTCAAGTCTGCCCATGAGTGAGCAAACCATTTAACCACTCAGCACCCTAGGCAATTCTAAGAATGGAAGTTACAAATGAGTTGCTGATCTGTATTGGTAAAGCTAGGAAGAGAGGAGAAGGTCTAAGTACTTAGAGAGAACATCTCCCATCCGCTAGGCGTGCTAAACATTTTACAAATATTCTTTTATTTGATCCTCACAAAAACCCTGGAGAGTAGGTGCTATTATTATGCCCATTTTTAGTTGAGGAAATGCAGGCAGTTGAAAGTTAAGCAATCTGTCCAAACTTACATAGCTAGTAGGTATCTGAAGTAATATTAATGCACAGAATTTCCTGAATGGAAATCCAGTGCTTCATGCACTGTGCTAAGTGATCCTAAGGGATCACCTTCATTCTTTCTGAATCTCAGACAAGTCAACAAGCATCTATTAAGTGCTTATTGTGTTCCAGGAACTAGGTAAAGTTCTGAAGATACAAAAAAGAAAAAAAAAAATCCCTATTCTCAAGGAGTTCATGATCTAATGAGGGAAATGGCATGGAAACAGCTAAGTATATGACTATATATATATATATATATATATGTATATATATATATATATATATATATATATATATATACATATGGTGTGTGTACATATATATACATTGATATATGTGTTTACATATATATATGTATATATATATATATTACACATACAGATGTGTATATACACTTATATATCATGTAAAAGGGAAATCATCAATAAAAGGGAAGGCATTAAATGGGGTTGGGATAGCTTTCCTGTGGAAGATGTTAACTGGGGTTTAAAAACATCCAGGGAGGGCAGGACACAAGAAGAGGAAGAAGAGAATTTCAGACATTGGAGAAAACCCTGAAAATGCATGGAGTTTGACTTTGAGGTAGAGAGGTGGTCAGTGTAAGGTACACGGAGGCAAGGATAGATTTGAGAGATAAGAAGGAACCACGCTAGGAAGGGCTTTGAACACCAAACAGAATTCTCCTGCAGATGACAAAGAGCAGTTTTTTTTTTTTTGTTTGTTTTTTTTGTTTTGTTGTTGTTGTTTGTTTGTTTTTGAGGCTGGGGTTAAGTGACTTGCCCAGGGTCACACAGCTAGGAAGTATTAAGTGTCTGAGGTCGGATTTGAACTCAGGTCCTCCTGAATTCAAGGCTGGTGCTCTATCCACTGCGCCACCTAGCTGCCCCCCAAAAGAGTAGTTTCTTAAATAAACAGCCATACAGAAATTCAAATTGTGCTATTTTCCCATAAGAAGTGACTTCGTCATTGTGGGCATAGAACAAGTGTTTGTGTACATGGCTTCACAAGTGACATTAACATTTTTAGAAGATCCATTTTGGGTCCCAGATGACCCAAGTGTAGCCAAAGATGGGAAGTAGTAAAAAAACAGATTTGTCTTTGACGTAAAGAGAACTTCTCAAAATTACAGTTAGCTCAAAGTGGAGTAGACTGGATCGGGGGGTGAGCTGTCCCACATCCCTGATGGATGCAAGACCACCATTTACTAGGATTGTGCAGAGAGAAATCTTTTCCAGGAATACTTTGGGATAGATAAGTGCATCCAGCTCTGGACTTCTGTGCTTCTGGTCACAGTTTTTTGGCTTCCACTATCAGTCATTTCACTGCCTTTTAAGCCACTGGGATGAAAACTCAGTATGCTTCCACATCATCTGATCAGGATCCAGGGATGAATGCTGATAGGAGTGAGAGAAAATGAATGCTTATTAAATTTAAAATGATTTTTAAAAAAATCTGACAGCTCTCTGAGTATCACATCCTCTTCAGCCTGCCATCATTAAATGAGTCCCTGTTGAAGAAGATCTTGAGCCATAATTGAAGGGTCACCTTCAGCTAGAAGTACCTTAATTTATATTTTCGTACATGGCCAGGACATCCAATGGCCCTAGAGTCATGGATGTCTTTTTCCACTTAGCACCTAGACAGCAAAACACCCATCTGGAAATGTAAAGTGTGCTATTTTTCCAGTCATTTGTGGGCACACAACAAGTCTTCTTGGACATGGCTTCACAAATCCCCCCTCTCTGTTGGATGGTCTGTAGCGTTCTCACAAAGCTGCAGTCCCAACACTGAGCCCCATCAGCTGATGGATGATGTGGCCGGCAGGATTCCTGCAAAGTCACCAAGCCAGGAAGGTCACCTCTGAATCGATTTACAGAAGCCTAGGTGTAACACATCAAATAATGAATATGCATAACCAGAAAGCCCTCAAAATTTAGAATCAGCTCCTGCTGCAGAAATGAGGCTTTTCCTTTAGAGGGCTTTTTCCTCTGAATCTGAACAATTCATAAGTCTTGCCACAGGCAACCAAAGTCTTGGTCATTTCTTTCATTCAACTTCATTTACTAAATATTTTTAGATGCTATTGTGTGATGGACTCTATATGATTACTCTGAACAAAAGACAGCAGGGGTGAAGGGCTGAAGGTGAGGGTTAGAACAATAAAAACAACACGTACTTTCAAGGAGTTGACTGGAGGGAGAAACATGAATAGAAATCATACATATAGATATAAACATACAAACAAATACTATGTTTCATGCTAAATGCTAGAGAGAAGTATATATGTATGTTGTGTATGTATACATGTGTATAAAGAACACACACATATAAATCTATATGTACATCCAAATGCACAGTCACAACACACACATACATATATATACAGAGAGAGAGAGAGAGAGAGAGAGAGAGAGAGAGAGAGAGAGAGAGAGAGAGAGAGAGAGAAAAGAGAAGAAGAAGAGAAAGAAGGAGGGAGAGAGAAGGAGAGGGAGAGGGAAATAAAGGGGAAAGAGAAGGAGGTTGAAAGTAGGAGAGAGAGATGGAGACACAGAGAGAGACAGGGAGACACAGAGAGACAAAGAGAGAGAAGAAGAAAGAGAGAGGAGAGAGGAGAAAGGGAGAGAAAAAGAGAACTGGACCTGCAATTTCATTGATATAAAAAATTCCTGGATAAGGATGTATTAATGTATTTAATGTATTAATTAGCATTTATTGTGTTCTCTATCATGAGTAGTAGTTAAATCATCTTAAATTTTATTTAATTATTGTTAATATTTATTAGTTATTAAATATTATTATTAAATTTAATATTTTACTAACTAAAATACTTTTGAGATTTATCTTGTACCCATTAGATTGGAAAAGTTGACAAAAACAGGAAATGATAAGCGTCAGAGGGTCTACAGGAAAACAAGATCAATAGTGTATTTTTAGTGGAAGTATGCTTTGATCCAACCAATCTGGAAAGGGATTTGGAATTATGACCCAAAAAAGAAACTGTCCATATACTGTGACTCAGCTATTCTGCTATTGAATCTATACACTAAGGTGATCAAAGAAAAAGGAAAGGAACCCCTAATGGTCCTTTTGGTGGTGATTTTGTACATTTTTATTTGTTGTTTCCCCTCATCTCATTTCAGCCTCCTGATTTTCTGGACTTCTTTTGAGACCTAGTCTAAAACCCACCTTCTGTAAGCCTTTTTTTTGCTAATCCTTCCATCTGCTACTGCCTTTTTTTCTGATTAATTCCAGCTTATTCTCTATAGATCTTGTATGTAAAAAACTATTTACATGTTTTCTTGCCCACTGGACTGGGAACTCCTTAAGGGTAGAGATTGTTTTCTACTAGCACTTAGCACATTGTTTGGCCCTTAGTAAATGTTTTTAAATGCTTGTCCATTTATGACTTGTTTAGAATATCGGTGTATGTAGCTGAATTAATAGTTTTATTTTGTTATTCAGAAATATACCACTCTAGCTGCCCTCATTCAAACAGACTCTTAGATCACTGATAATATTCATCCCACTCCTACCTCATGACAATTTTGATCTCCCTTAACAGGAATCAAAATGGCAATCAAATGTTAAATAAAAATGCTATAACCACATGGCCATAATGACCAACAGATTGTTTTATTTTTGTTCATTTTAGAGAGCCTGATTTTGCAGACTCCTTACCAGCGAGTCCAGGGACAGACGCCAGCTGCTCATTGAGCCAGTCTGGCAGTAGCCTGAATAGTGATGACTAAAATTCACTCTTGGAATAACCCCTTAAGTGGCCTCTCCTCATTCCAATCCATCCATCACATCACTGTCTGAGTAATCTTCCTCTTCTCAGGGACTGTCTACAACTTTGCTCTAACTCTTCAATAACCCCCTTAAAATCCAAACTTCTGATTCTCATATGAAAGATTTCTAATTTACTTTCCCAGAAGCTCGCACTTCTCCCTTTCATACCCTCTGCAATCCTGTCAAAAAAAATGACTTTCTGCTTTCTGTCCTAATTCTGTCCTCTGCCATCTCCATGTCCTTGCAGATAATTTTTTCTGTACTTGAGATGGGTTACCTTTCAAATCTCCTTTGAAAATTCAAGGCCCCTCTTATTTTTCCTTCTTTCCTCAAACTTTTTCTGCCAATCATTTATTCCGTGCCCATCCCTAGCTGAAAAATGTTCTTTCCTCCTTCAATTTTATTAAAGTACTCCGTTCTTCTCCTTTGCTTTTGTCCTTTGTTTCATAACCAGAGTCACTCAATAAAAAGTGCTTACCATGAGTCAGGCGCTATCCTAAGCCCTGGGAAAACAAAAATTGTCAAAAACACGGTCTTCAAAGAGCTCACATTCTCATCAGGGCAATGACCTGCCAAAAAAAATACATACAAGATAGATACAGTGCAAAACAGAAGGTAATGTCATAAGGAAGGCATTCGCAGTGGAGTTGAAGGGAGAAGGATGATTAGGAAAGGTTTCTTAAAAAACAAAGTAGTTAGGAAACAGATGTAAGGAGGAAGAACATTTCAAGCACAAAGGACAGTGAAAAGACATTGAGTCAGAAGAATGAGAGTGAAGAAATCCAATGTTGTTGATTCATAGAGTAGGTGGAGGGGAAAAAAGTTTAAAAAACTGGAAAGATGGGAAAGGGGTCGTTAAGAGGGAGCCCCTGAATACTGTTGAGTAGGGAGGGTGATATGTGTTCCAGGAAAATAACTTAGGAGGCTGAGTGGAGACTGGAATGGAAGGAATTGGAGCAGGGAGACCAAGGCTATTCTAATGAATAAGTAATAATGAATAAATGAATAAAGTATGGAGTGATAAAGGCCAGTACCAACATGGAGGCTATGTCTGAGACCCAAAAGGAATGTATGCAAAAGATGTAAAGTGGCTAATGCAGACAAGATTGGAAGGGAAGCAATAAACTGGGAAAAAATTCACATCCAATGGTTCTGATAAAAGCCCTCATTTCTAAAATATATAGAGAATTGACTCAAATTTATAATTCAAGACATTATCCAATTGATAAATGATCAAAGGATATGAACAGATAATTTTCAGATGAAGAAATTAAAACCATTTTAGTCATATGAAAAAGAGACCTAATTCATTATTGATCAGAGAAAGGCAAATTAAGACAACTCTGAGATACCACTACACACCTGTCAGATTGGCTAAGATGACAGGAAAAGATAATGACGAATGTTGGAGGAGATGTAGGGAAATTGGGACACTGATACATTGTTGGTGGAATTATGAACAGATCCAGCTATTCTAGAGAGCAATTTGAAAAATTATCAATTGTCAAAATGTCAATATCAAAATATCCCTTTGATCTAGTAGTATTTTTACTGGGCCTATATTTCAAAGAGATCATAAAGGAGGGAAAGGGACTCACATGTGCAAAAATGTTTGTGGCAACCCTTTATCGTGGCAAGAAACTGGAAACTGAATGGATGCCTCAGCTGGAGAATGGCTGAATAAGTTATGAATGTGATGGAATATTGCTGTTCTGTAAGAAATGATCAGCAGGATGATTTCAAAGAGGCCTGGAGAGACTTACAGGATGCTGAGTGAAGTGAAAAAGGACCAAGAAAACATTCTATACAGATTACACAGAACATTGTACAAGATTTTATGATGAAAGTGGCTCTTTTTAACAATGAGGGGATTCAGAGAAGTTCCAATGATCTTGCGATGGAGAGAGCCATCTGCATTCAGACAGAGGACTGTGGGAACTGAGTATGAGCCATAATACAGCATTTTTACTCTTTTTGTTGTTATTTGTTTGCATTTTTTATTTCTTTTTTTTTGTTTTTGTTTTTTATCTGATTTTTCTTGTGCAAGCAAGATAATTGTATAAATGAATATGCATATATGGGATTTAACAAATATTTTTATCATGTTTAACATATATTGGATCACTTGCCATTTAGGGGAAGATATGGGCGAAGGAGGGAAATTGGAACACAAAGTTTTACAAGGGTTAATGTTGAAAAATTATTCATGCATGTTTTGAAAATAAAAAGCTTTAGTAAAAGAAAAACTATCTTTGCATGCATTTTGAAAAATGAAAAGTCATTATTTTTTAATTTAAAAGTGTAACTGGGAAAATTATTAAATACATTTTTTAAAGGAATTATTTAAAAAAGATTCTAAGTGACAAAGTTAGAAATGAGACTTGGCTAAATTGAAGTTGGAATTGTTTCATTCTTTGTATGGCCAAAACTGGCACATAGTAGGTACTATTAAATGTTTGTTGATTGCTTGATAATGCCTCAGATTCTAGGACATAATTAGATTTAGATCACCTTGTCTAACTCCTACATTTTATATATAAGGAAAATGAGATACAGAGGTGATAATAAAGCCATTAAATTAACAACAATTTAGAATAAGAATCTTTTGTGATATTGTGTTCAAGAATATCATAAAAGATTCCTATGATATCATGGCAGAGATTTGTTGACTTCTAAGGTGGTTAGGTAGTGCAATGGATGGAGTGCTGGTCTGATGTCAAGAAAACACTCCTGTGACTTCAAATCTAGCCTCAGAGACTTCATAGTGGTATAATCTTAAGCAAGTCAGTTAACTCTCGTGGCCTCAGTTTCCCCATCTGTAAAATGATCTGGAAAAGGAAATGGCCAACCATTAAATTGTCTTTGTCAAGAAAACCCAAATAAAGTCACAGGTAGTTGGGTATGATGGGAAAATGACTGAGCTACAAGCATTCTATATTAACAGTGCTCTCCAGATTTTGGTAACTCTATCCAAAGTGGAGATGACTTAAATTTGTTTGGAACTAGGCTGGTCCATTCCTAAAGTGATTAGCAATTCTATCTTAAAATCCTAAAAATTATTCTTTTAATAGTATGGTCTAAAACTTTTTTGGAAGTGAAGTCGAGCACTTTTCTCTAGTGTTTTGATCTCCATCTTCTTTCTACCCCCTGTTCTTCTATTTCTTGCCTCCCTTTTCTTGGAGTATATCTAATTAATAAAAGGACCTAACACAGTGCACTGCTGTGTATACAGCAGACATTTAAGACTGTCTTATTGTCGACTTGGTCTCAATAAACTACTATGTACAAGGTCCTGTGTTAAACATTAGTGACATAAATACAAATAAAAGACTAGATGACTAAAGGACCTTTCCCTTCTCTAAATCTTTTGAAGCTTTTTTCTAGCCAAATTAAAAGGGTCATTATGTTTTATATTCTTGGTTTATCCTCCTTTTCCTTCTTTTTCTTAATACTTCCACCACACTCCCACATCTTGAGTGTACCCCACCCCAAACTTGTGTAACAGAATACAAGCCTGAAAGCTTCCTTAAGCACGCTTTGGAGAGCCATGTTCCTATCAGATGCATCTGTCTGTATCTATTTCTCAAGTACTAAATCCAATTTTCAGGCCTCCAAATGAAAATGCTCTATTTCTAGCACTAGCCAAGAAAGTCTCTAATAAACCTTATTCTACAGGGTACATTATACTGAATGCCAGATAACAATGATTTTTATTAGATAACCCTATTTTCCCAATCCATTCAGACATAGTTTCTTTAAAAAACAATTTAGGTTTTCCAGACCACAGAAAGGAAGCAGACAAAACATGAGACACTTCGTCGATGATTTGGACAGTGTCCTTTAAGGATTATTTTTGAAAAAAAAAAAAAAAAGAACATGGGAGAAAGAAAAGAAATAAATCTACATATATATGCATATACATGCATATCTACTTATGTGTGTTTATGAAAACCTATGTACATATGCATGGACACAAACACATACAATTCTTGGGGAGACTTTTCCTTATAGGGCATCACTGAACTGTCAATTGTCTCTATAATTCAGATTCATCTGGACAAGGCAAGCCATAGGGTTAGGTGCTGATTTAGTTAATCCTCCAGACAAAGTGATATAGTTGTTGATTTTGTTTGTTTGTTTGTTTGTTTGTTTGTTTTTAGGAAATCCCTAGAATAAGCTTTACTGATCTGTGGTGAGGATAAAAATTAAATGCAGAGAAACAAGGGACTTCTGTACCCCTGCTGGGATGAAAAATAGATCAGACAGAATTTCCCATTACTCCTAAGCATCTCAGCATACAGGTACCTGCAGAGAAAGCTTGTCTTTTGAAAGATATTCCCTACTCTAAATTTCACAGAAATCCTGCTGCCTCCCTTTTATGATTCTAAAGACTAGGGGGTGGAAAAACTCACACAACTAACATCCCCAAACAATTTCATGACTGGCTTCACTGGCTAGAAATGCAGAATTCAAATTATTCTGGGAGTATTCCCTAGAAGCTTACATTAGGTTCATTTTGCCTTAATTTCTTTTTAATATGCTGTTACTGTGCAGCGCTAAGGAGGGTACTGCCCTCTTTTTGGGGAGCAAATGTATAGCATGCTGTATTTCTGCAAGTAGATGGACATATTAATGGATGTGTATTATTAATTCAAGATCTTGAAAATATATAAATAAAAGATGATGATACATAAATGAAAGTAGCAACTGTTACTAATTTAAAATAAATTAGATCTCTAATTTTCTGAATCTAGGTCAGGGTTTCTTAACTTGTTCTGGGTCTTGAACCCCTTTGGCAGAATGATAAAGCCTAAGGATCCTTTCTCATAATTGTGTTTTAAATTCATAGGAAAACTAATTACATAGAAATACAATAATCCAAATTTTTTTTTAAAAAATCAGGGGACAGAGTTAAGAACCCAAGTTTTCAGTAACTTCTAGGAAAGTTATTTTACCAAGGCAGAGCATAAATCATAATATGCTGTGTAATTGATAGTCGTAGAGAGTTTCTGGGGGCACTGAGAAGGTCTGTGACTTGGTCAGGGTCATACACAGATTTTGAATTTGAACCCAGATCTTTTGGACTCTGTAGCTGGATTTATTCATTGGACCAAGAATTCTCCTCAGATCTGAGATATTGTACCTAACAGCGCTTAGTGATTAATAAGATTCTATATGCTAATAATGAGATTATGATAATATGAATGAACAACTCTCATTTCTAGACTACTCTTGTGCTTACACACCTGGGATGGAGGTAGTGTAATTAAGTCCTAGATAATGGATAATGAAAGTTCTGAGGTGGTCAAATATATTGGAATAGGAACTATTTAAAATTATAATATTAAAATTATAATATAATTATAATTTAAAATTAAAATATGGCCATTTTCAACCCAATGGAATATGCCCTATGAATTAGAATTATATGACTATTTTCGGGAAATTATTTTTTATACTAATTGAGATCTGACATTATAATTATATGATTATTTGGGGGGAATTATTTTTTATACTAATTGAGATCTGATATTATAATTCATCACTTAAAAAAGGAGGAAATAGAAGAGACTTATCCACAGTTACACAGTTACAAAGTGGCACCATTGAAATTTGAACTTTGGTTTTTAAACTCCCAATTTTGTGCTCTTTCCTCTCTACAGTGTCATACTGTAAACCTTTATGAGTTGAGAGAATAAGCTAATGAAGTTTGTCAACTGATTTGGAAACCAGATCTAGACTCACTTTCCTATGCAGAAATAGAAAAGTGTTATTAGGAGAGTCAATAAGTACCTAGCTATTTTAATTGAGTTTAGAAGAAGTACATTTTAGGATGTCTTAACATCCTAAGTTCCTTTAGGAACTGGCCATTAGAGCCAGCACTACTCATCTTTGAGAGTTTATTGAGGATGAAATGTTCCATATAACCAGACACAAGCAGCTTTCAATTTTTTTCCTATTTATTTTCAAAATATATGTATAGATAGTTTTTAACATTCACCCTTGCAAAATTTTGTGTTCCAATTTTTTTCTCCCTCCCTTACTCTAACTTAGACAACAAGTAAGCCTTCTGAGCTTTTGGAATACAATTTGTTTATTGAAGATAGAAGAGACCTTAGGGGTCACTCAGTTCAATTAAATAATTTTATGGATGAGGGAACCAAGGTTTAGATGTGAAGTGACTTCTCCAAGATCAAAGAACATCAGAGGTTCTGACCTCCAACCTCAGTCTTCAAATAAAACACTAGAATTTCTATTACATCAAGCTTTCTCTCTTGTTTAGTCATTGCTCTCCCATATCCATCCACCATATTTCATTGGTCCTTCACTCCATTCTTAGTCTCTGTTGCTTCCCCTATTCATATGGTCAATCCACTAGTTCTAGCCCTCTCTCTCACCCTTTAACTGTTCTATTGTCATGCTAGCTCTCCCATATTTAATTCAACTTTCACACAGCTGCTAACAGTCTTTCTGAAGCAAATCTTTGATGTCATTCTCCTGGTGTCACATCTTCAGGGGCTCCCTATTACACCATGAATAAAATGAACATTTTCTTACCTTGACTTTTAAGTAACTTCAATCAAACTCAAGCTTATCTGGTCATCCCTATTTCAAATTACTTTTCTTCATGTAGTTTGCACGCTAGTCCAGTTGGATTCCTAACTGTTTCTTGAACTTGATAAGCCAACTCCAAAATCTGTGAATTCTCACAAGTCAGCTCCATGCCTAGAATATACTCCCTCCTCCTTATCTTCACTCTTCAGAATTTTTACCTTCCTTGAAGGTCCAATTTAGGAGACATTTGTTGTGAGAGTTTCCTGATCCCCCATTTGTTTGTATGCTCTCTCTCCCTCCTGTAATATTCCAGACCTATTTATCCAATCTATTCCTTTCTTCTTTCATTTCTCATGAGGAATACACAATTATGCCATCATCAAACCCATGGTCTTATTAACTCTACCTTTGAGAATTACTGATCTATTTCAAAGACCAATTCAAGTCATACCTCTGTGAGAGCTTTCATGATACCCTCAGAAACTGAGTCCTGTCTTTAAATTATTTTACATATAGATATAGATTTTTATGGGCATATATAAACAGAGAGATGCATACAATACATAATATAATATATTATGTGATGTTCTTTATGATATAATAAATATAATATGGTATAATATAATATAATACATACTTGTATATATGTATGTGCATTTATATCTGTATACATATTATTTTCCTTGATAAAATGTAAACTTCAACCCTATGTTTTAAATTGAATTTTTTAATATAAATAACTCTTTTTATGATGGGTTTTTTTTTTTGTTCTCATATCCAGCCCAATTCCTAGCACTTAAGAGATAGATGCTTAAAATTGCTTGTTGATTGATCAACTGATTGATAGATATTTCTCTGTGTTCAAATTGTTTTTTCCTAGAAAATGTTCAAATTTTGAACACAGGGACTATTTTTTTCTCTGTGACCTAAACATCTGCCATAACACTTTCAGGGCACAGAATATGTACTTCATAATTATATATTGAATATATTGGATTACTTGCCATTTAAGGGAGAGTGGAAAGGGAAGGAGAAAAAAATTTGGAATGCTAGGATTTTGCAAGGGTGAATGTTGAAAACTATGCATATATTTTAAAAATAAAAAGCTTTAAAAATATATAACATCATATATGTATGTATAGAATCCAATTGAATTGAGAAAATATATCTTTTTGAGTTTAAATCTCAGTCATTTCTTGGCCTTGACTGGGTTTAACATTTGAAACAATGACATATAAAGAAATTCAATGCCTACATATCAATTAAAAAAAAAAAAACTATTGACAAACATTAACAAAAATAAGCAGAACAAGAAAAAATATTGTTTCTTGAACAAAAAGACAGACTATGTGCCTTAGATTTTCAAATGGCATAAATCTAGAATGTTAGTTTTAGTGTGTGATGGATGACAGCATGAAAACCAAAGTGATATGTATAAGTTAGAACACCGGACTGAAAAAAATGAAATCTATTAAGACTAAATGGAAAGGGCCAATTTAGATAGAATAAATACAGAGATAAGACTTAAAATAAGGAAAGACTTCCACAAAAATAAAGGCCTATATTTCCTTAGAAAAATGATCTACTGTGCTCAAAAAAGCACATAAATTCATGTATATCCTTTGACTAAATAACACTAATTACTATAAGCCATAAACACCAAAAGAGATTTAAAAATCATGCCCTTGATGAACAAAAACATTCATAGCAGTTCTCTTCTCACATGAAAAATATTAGAAATTGAGGGGATGCCCATCATTTGGGGAATGGCTCAATAAACTGTGGTAGGTGTTTGGATTGGAATATTATTGTTCTGTGGGAAATGAAGAGTAGGATGCTCTCCAAACCAAACTAAAAACCAAATAAAAACAAAACCTGGAAAATTCTCCACAGACTCAAACAAAGGGAAGTGCACTGTACAAGTAACAGCAGTGTTCTGGGATGATCAGCTGCAAAAGATTTTGCTATTCTCAGCAGTACAATAATCCATGACTACTCTGAAGGATTTATGATGAAAAATCCTATCCATATCCAGAGAAGGAACTGATTGTTTCTGATACAAATTGAAGCATTCTATCTTTGTCTCTCTCTTTTTTAAACAGTTTTTCTTGAGGGTTTTTATCTTCATTAAGGTAGGAGATCTTTGTTTTCTTTCACTTTTATGGAAATGTTTTGTTTAACTTCATATACAGTGAAGTGGGGGAGATAAAGGAGAGAACTCATGTAAAACTCAAAAAATTTAAAAATAAATATTAAAAAATGTTTTTAACCAGGGGAAAAATTTACTAAAGAAAATTACCTAAGAATTGAATTGAATTGACCTTCATATGAATCAATCATGTAATATAACTACCAAAAAACATGAATGCAATCTTAGACAGCAGTAGTTCAGAAAAGGTTCAAGGAGTCTGTCTGACTTACCCATTCTTTTTTTTTCTTTATTTTATTTTATAATTATAACTTTTTTTGACAGTGCATATGCATGGGTAATTTTTTACAACATTATCCCTTGCACTTACTTCTGTTCAGATTTTTTCCTTTCCTCCCCCAACCCCCTCCCCCAGATGGCAGGCAGTCTTATACATGTTAAATATATTACACTATATTCTAGATACAATATATGTGTGTAGAACCGAATTTCTTGTTGCACAGGAAGAATTGGATTCAGAAGGTAAAAATAACAGTTTACACTCATTTCCCACCCATTCTTTTAAAAAGGGACATATTTAAAAAGGGACATAAAGCATATCTGCTTTATATCCATGGCTAAACCGACATTTGTACCCATGTTTATATCTATATCTACATCTATACCCATACCTACACCTGTATCTTTTTTTTTCTTTTTTTCCATCATGGTTTTCAAGTAATTCAATAATTCTTAGATTGTCTCTCCTAGATTTATTTTCCAGGTCAGTTGTTTTTCTGAAAAGATATTTTACATTTTCTTCATTTTTTTTTTTGTTTAACTGATTGATTCTTAATGTCTCACAGAATCATTCACTTCCATTTTTTCAATTCTAATTTCTAATGAATTATTTTCTTCAGTTAGCTTTCTTATTTCCTTTTGAATATGACCATTTGAACTTTTAAATGAGTTGTTTTGTTCATTAGATTTTTCCCCAATTCTATTTTTTAGGGAATTGTTCTCTTTTTTCATCTCACCAATTCTGTTTTACAAGTTGTTTTCTTATTCCACTTCACCAAATCTATTTTTAAGGAGTAGTTTTCTTCAGACAATTTGTTTCCTTTTCCAAAGCTTTCATTTTCTTTCCCTGTTTTTTCTCTAACTGTCCTTTAATATATATTTTTTTAAATTCTTCCAACAAACCCTTTTGAGTTACAGTCCACTCCCTGAGGTTTCATCTGTAGACGGTTTGCCTTGAGTGTCCTCAGGTTTGAGGTCTTTTCTTCCTTGCTTTTATAATAAGTATCTATGGTCAGAACTCTTTTTGCTTTTTTGTTCATTTTTAAAGATTGAGGTTTGCTGATAGCACAAAGGGGAGATTGTCCCAAGCTTTCTCCATAGGCCATAGCCTGACCAAGTCCTCTGTTATGTTGGGGTTTAGGAACTCACTATTTGCCTTCTGTAATTGTATTGGAGGTCTCACAGCTAGTCTGTTGCTCCACTGGCTTCTAGAACAGGACAGAGTAGCTTATACTGCTGTATTTTGCTAAGAGTCTGGGTCTATATTGGGCTGCATCCTCCTTGCCCAACTGAAACAAACTTTTCATGAGGTTCTTCCAAAATATCTTCTGCTGAAAATTTGTTACACTCCAAATATTTGTGGGCTCTGTCACTCCAAAACCTATTCAGAGTCTTGATCTCATGTTGATTCTGAGGGAAGCCAGGAAGAGCTCAGGCAAAGACCTGTCTACTCTCTGCCATCTTGGCTTGACATCCCTCCCTTCTTTTTCCTTTTTTTAAAGTTATTCATGTACATTCATTTGTTACATATTTCCATATCAATCAGGTTGGGAGAGAAAAATCCAAATAACCTACACCTATATTAAAATTAGTGCCTCTGCCTCTATCTCTAGCACCAATTCTATCTCTACCTATTCCTACTACCTTAGTACAGAGTCTGGAACATAGTAGGTGCTTGATAAACTAATGATCTAATCTAATCTATCCATCCCTATATACTTATTTCAATCAATATGTGTCTATCTGCATTACTATCTCTACCTACCTCTGTTGTTTCTGTCTCTATCATGGCCAAAGTAGGCACAAGGGGTAAAAATCACCAGCAGTCGATTTTGGGTGCACAGAAATATAAACTTGACACTTAGAACTTTCCCAAATGGAACAGGCTGCTTTTTGAGACAGTGAGCTCTCTGTCACTGGAAATAGTTGAGCACAGTCTGCATGACCATCTGTGGGAAGGATAATAGAGATGGGAGACTAGACTGGATGACCTCAAAGTCTCTTCTAACTGTAAAGTTCTATTAATGTAGAAATTAAAGTAGACGGTTTGCATTTCAAAATGTTTATTCCCCTCCCCACACACATTTATTCATTCATTCATTTATATATTTATTTATTCATTTATTCATTCATTCATTCATTTATTTATCTATCTATCTATCTATCTATCTATCTATTTATTTATTTATTTATTTATTTACTTACTTACTTATTTACTTATTTACTTATTTATTTGCCATAGCCTCTCTCCTGTTTTCCATTTCTTGTTTCAAAATGGAAAGGTGACTTCTTACTTCTCTCAGGTCCTTTCCATTGATCATTCTATTTTAAGATTGTGTATTCCTTCACTAGGTGGTTTAGGTCCCCTCTTTGCTTCTTCCTACCAGCCCTTAATCCCCATTTCCCCATACAACGGCTAGTCGAATGTCAAGTTAAGCCTAGAAGCTCTCTTTCTCCCTTCAGTCTACCCATTTCATTTATTTCACTTAGCACAGCCTTCTAAAATAGATTTTCTTTAATTCTCTGTTTTTTTTTTTTGTAATACCTGAATGAATTTTTTTGTTTTTGTTTTTATTTGGGGGGGGGGGTGTTTTTGAGCTGCTTGATTCCTTGTCATGTAAATCCCTCTTAATATTGCACTCTTCATTCTGGAGAGTGATCAAACTACCTCAAGGGGCTTCAATCATTTCTTAAACTTTCCATTACACATTTAGAAACGGATGATTTTCCCCAACAATTACTTAGTACATCCTCAATTTCTTCTAACATATTAAAACAATTTAATAAGTTGCTTCCCAATTTATTAATCTGCAGAGGCCAATCTCATTTAAGAATTTTACAATTTATCCATGACTTTTAATAAGGGAGAAATAGAAAATTCCCTCTCTGGCTCTAAACCAGCCTACTCCTCTGTGGAAATCACTTGGAACAGTTTGTGCACCCAAGCATTTGTGCCAGTGTTTGTAATTTATTCCTGAAGCATATTAATAAGTATTTTCTGTGTCTGTTTTGCTTATTAGGACCTCATCTGAAGCAACATGGCAACAGAGTTAGCCTATGACATTTTAAAATAATTAGTTCCCCTATAGAATGTGCTTCTCCCATCCTACACCCCACCAAACTGAGAGTCCCATCATTGTTCTCTTATTATCATAGACATAATCTACATCTTCCTGGTCATACTAGCTGAAAACTACCCACTTGTTTTAAACCCATTTGGGGGGTACTTAAACCATAGTAGCCAATGGCTATTTTACAGGTGGTGCTATGAAGCAAACAAAATAAATCTCATCTTATTGAATATTCTATGCAGCCAACTATATTTCATTTTTTAAAAATAAAATTTATTATATGCCCATGTTTAAAGATGAGTATATAATAAATTATTTTTACTTAAACTATATATGCATATACAGCATATATACTTAATATCCTGATATTAAAATGCTTATATATTATTTAAACTAATTATACTGATTCAAAATTGTTTACATTTAAAAGAATACCTTTTAAGAGATCAAATTTTCATGACAATTTCTCACTGACTCAAAGACTCTCAGAGTTGGAAGGGGTTAGAAGTCAGTGCGATTGTCATCTGTACAAGAATCTCCCATACCCTAAAGGTGAAAAATAGTCATTTGGATTTTGCTGAGAATTTCTGATATTTACTGGGATCCATCATTTGCTAAGGTAGACTGTTGCATAGACTGGGGCCCTTGTTTGAAAGGTTGCTCCCCCTTTTGTGGCTGTTGTGCAGTTGTTTCAGTCATATCCAACTCTTTGTAACCCCATTTGGGGTCTTATTGGTGAAAATGCTAACACCATTTGCCATTCCTAGGTCTAGAAAGAGACATAAAGATTAGATATTATAAGACAGGGAAATTTTAAAAAATTTTAAAGATAGGAAAATTTCCATTTTCTTCCTTTAATGAATTTACTTGAGTCATTCACCAACTTTTCTTTAGAGGCTTTCTTTATTCTTACTAATGTCAGCTTCTTTAATTCAACCTATTACCCAAACATATTGTTAAAAATTACTTATGGTTTTCTTCTTTAGCTTTTTGGGTATTAATAAGGTATATGATTTTCCCCAAAATGGTATAATTCTTTCTTTTAAAGAGCTTGAGAATAAATAATTCAATGTTCACAAAATTGTATTTTTTTTCCAGCAGAGACTTGTAGAGTTTCCTTTGCCACCTTTTTTTTTTTAAAAGGGCCATTTCTATTTCTTTGCAGAGGACATGAAAAATTATGCTTTCTGATATCAAATATGGCAAACCCACCATCACTGATAAAGAGGATTGTTTATGATTCATAGATCTTATCCTCATTTCTGTTTGTTGCCTTTTTCTTTCTTTGAGCTAATTCTTTAATATCCTGGAAATGATTTTGCTTTTTTGGATCTCTTTGTAATTTTTTTTCTTCTCAACTTTCATGAAATTATATCGCTCATAATCTTTAGCTACTTTCTTCTGTAAGATAGCACAAATAAATGTACTTTTTAACCTGATTTTGCTTCAACCTGTCATATCTATTTAATGGACAAGGAGATCAAATGTCTGCAAGCTGTCAGTGTATTGTGGGGGGTTTGTTTGTTTGTTTGTTTGTTTTTACCAAGACAATTTGTTTGGATTTTTTGGTTGGTTTAACCTCCTCAAACAAAAGCCTTATTTCTTCTAAACCTCGTAATAAATAACTGCTGTTGGCTTGACTTAGCTTTTTCAGCTTTTAGAGATACTAAAATAAGAATGACCTTCAAGAAGCTTATAATTTAGGAGATCCACATTCATAGGTGACTTTTTCATAATGAACAATGAAAGAGGCTTGAGAGTTTACAGATAGAGAGATATCCTCTACATGATTTCATCAAGAAGGATGTCACGGAAGCAGTGCAACTGAACTAGACTTTAGAAGAAAGATTTCCCTATTATAATATGTGGAAGAAAAAGTTAAGAGAGACAATAAACATTGATTAAGTATTTATTAAGTTCCAGGCACTGTGATAAGCACTGGGCAAACAAATACAAGTAAAAATTAGACTGTTTCTATCCTCTAGGAGCTTACATAATAAGGACAATATCTAAAATGGATCTGACAGGGGGCAGCTAGGTGGCACAGTGGATAGACTACCAGCCTTGAATTCAGGAGGACTCGAGTTCAAATTTGGTCTCAGACATTTAACATTTCCTAGCTGTGTGACCCTGGGCAAGTCACTTAACCCCAGCCTCAAAAAAATTAACTAACTAACTAACTAACTAACTAACTAACTAACTAACTAACTAAATAGAATAGATAGATAGATTAGATAGATAGATAGATAGATAAATAAATAAAATAAAATGGATCTGACAAAGGATGGTTCCTGAAGGTACTCAATGGGTGCATTTTGAAAAATCCTAGGGAATAAGAAGCAGAGCCAGGAGGAGAATGAAGAATGACCAACCTGAAATCAGGTCCTGTCCCCAAAGAGGACAGTAATTCACCAGTGGAAGCAAAGGATCAGCATGGAGAGGGATGTTCCACACCAATGAAAAAAAACCACCAAGTTTCTGAGGGAAATTCCAAGGTAAAAAGCCAGCTGAGTCCTGAGTCTTAAACAACAGAAGCACAGGAAAGAGAATGAGGGATGGCTGGCTGGGGACCCTATCTAAAATCAATGCCCTAGGAAGAGAGAGAAGAGAGACTAGAGTGAATGGAAGTTTTCAAAAGGGTGATACATCAAGGGGAGCTTCAAGGTAGGGAACAAATTATCATTTCTAGGAGTAGAGGGGAATAATCTCTAGAAAAGATTCCATTTTAGGAATGGGAATGCTGTATGCAAATACCCAGAAACAGGAAAGGAGAGCTTAAAATGAGAGCAATTAGAATAGCAAAATTTGGCTGGAGTGTAGAGAAATAAGGGAAAATAAAGCTGGAAAGCTAGGTGGAAGCCACTGTAAGAAATTTACATTTTATCTCATGGCCAAGTGTGGGCCCGGGGCTGGAGATGATGAGCAGCTGTTAAAGAATTTTGAAGAGGAGAATGGCAATGTTAGGCAATTATATCAGAAAGTTTACTTGGCCAGGCAGAGGGAGGATGGATTGGGCAGAGAGAGGGAGCAAGGGAAACTAGTTTCTGGGAGTTTGTTGGAAGCAAAATATTCCTATTAGACATGAATGCAAGATCGACATAGAATTTGCTATAAAGTAAACAAATAACCAAAATCCAAGAATCATCCTTCAAAGCTAGTGATGACCAATTAGTTATAGGCATCTTTTGGTTCTTCCTGGAAGATAATGAGAAAAACAATCCTTTTGTATGGAGGAAACAAATACACTTGTCAATATAGATGATCCAGGATGTGTTTTTCAGATGATTAAAAGAGGATGCTTCTTTGCTCTGTTCTTTTGTCTTTTATCTGGAGAGCTAGAATCCCTCCTGTGCGATGGAGGTTTTCAGTGTTCTTGTTAAGCAGCTGCCCAATCGGCTAAAACATAAATGTCAAGGTAAGCATGTCAAATGTGGGCAGCAAGCGTTACAAGGTGTAAACATCTTTAAATGAGATCACTCTTGGGCTGGAGACTGGACCCCGAAGCCTAAGAACTCTCAGCCCTGGAGATGATTGACATTTCTGCCTGGAAAGAAAACTGACATGATATACACAGATAGCCAACTGATGGTTTCGGATGGATGAAGAGGAGAGAGAGGAATGAATAATTGTTAAGAGGCAGAGGGAGCTGCAAGGGAACAGTCAGCAGGCAGGTTAGATAAATAGGGATTTCAGGGAGGTCCCATTTGCACCATAGAAATATCTCTTTGTTACATGTAAGCTGGAGCTAGTGCACAATCTCAGCCCTAAATGCTATTTTTCCTTATCTCTTTCTCTGTAATATCTTTTTGGAGTGGAAAAATATATATAAATCTACTCTTGGACAAACAAAGTTCTATTTCAATGGGTTTCTCTGTGGCTTATTAGGGAGCTTCAGGGGGCAAAAAGAAGTAAGCATTCATCTTTGGGAAAAAATAAACATTGGTGACTGAATCTAGCAGAGACAAACACAGAAAATGGTGGGGAGAGGGAAGAGTCATTGAAATCAGTGACCAAAAAAATACTCTTATTTGTCCGTGAAAAATCTGGCATTGTAGTGGAGGGTGATGATTCTTCCGTCCTTTTATATTTGTATCGCTTTAGTACATATTACATATTAATGTTAACTGATTTAATTTTAACTTTCTTGCAGGACAGCATTATGACAAATAGTTTGTATTCTGCAATATTGATTTTTTTCTTAGTCATTTGCTATTGAAAGGATCTTTGAATTTTTTTTATCCAAGCACTATCTGAGTGCTTCTGTCACATAGCACCAGTATGTTCAAGTCATTTAGCTTTTCTGGGTCTCAATTTTCTCATCTGTAAAAGGAAATCTTTCCAGTTCTGAATTCCTGATTCTAATGGCTAGTCAGGACAATTCTCTTTTGTCTGAAAGTTTTCAGGATTGTCTGACCAGGCTGGGTTCCTTTCCCTCAGAGGAAGGAGGATTAACAGGCAAACAGGAATAGTTTCCTTAACTGATGAATCCTTGAGCAACAGCCCCAGACTCAAAAGCCTTGTTTATCTACCTTACTCATCATGGTTGTCCAAAGGTTCCTGGAACCATTTTATCCTAATGGATCCTACATATATTTACGTCAGGCTTATTTTAATATGTTTTAATTTTATAAATAATATTTTTATTATTTATTATATTTATTATAAATAATATTATTTTAATATAAAATAGTCACTATTTTTGTTACCTTTCTTTGCTATTGGAAGGATCAAATGAGATATTTGTAAAGAGCTTATCACAGGGACTGAAATATAGTAATGATTTAATAAGTTCTTCCCTATTTCCAGAGTTCAGCACAGAGCCTAGTACACAATAAGCTTTTAGTAAGTGCTTGTTGACTTACTATTCTCAATTCTGTTGTCATTTGGTCCTAGACTTTAGGTCTATCTAGAGCTAGTTTTCTTTATATACTACTTTGGCCCTTAGAGACCATTGAAAAGTTGGGAGGCTACTTGAGCTAATTTTTTTTTTTTAATATCCTTTCTCTCTTAATGTACAGCAATGGTTTTTCCATTTTCAATTAATCTTATGATTCATGAATTTGTGTTTCTATTTCTTATAATGTAGAATTAGACTCAGTTCTCAGTGTTTGTTGCTTAGAAAGAGTATAAGAATTAACCTAGAGCACAGGTTGGGGGGTAAATTGACTAATGGCCACTAGAGGGTAATAGAGAACTTATAGGTGAACCAAAGGGTTGTAATGAGACCAGTAAACCTACAACATTTTCTGACCTGGATTCTTCTGCCAGTTTGTTGAAGTCTATGGGCCCCCTATTGGAAGAATGTTTTTAAATGAATGCAATCAAACAAATAAGACTACAAAGGAAGCAAAAATTAGTGGAGGGGGAAAGCTGCATCCTTTTTTCCTGTCCAAGTTCATGGAAATATCTTGAGGAGGATCTAAGAACAAGAATCTCTAGAGAAAGATTCCTGACTGTGGACTTCTCAACTACAGGAGAGAAGTTCAAGTTGGAGTTCATTGGAGGAAGTTCAAGGATAGCATTGGCCTGGGATCAGAAGCCTGCAAGGAACAGGAACAGCAAGGGAATCCACTTAGAACTAGCAGTCCAGGAATCCAAAGCCAGTGCCAAGTGAATGGAAGGGAAGCTTGAAATAACAGCACATCCTGGGTTTGGGAACTAGACGTTTTGGGGTAGATTTGGTCATTTTCTGAGATGAGATCTGCATCTCTTATGATTCTCACCACTGCTTTAAATCAGTAGCTTTCCCCAGTGCCATCAAAGATCAGCCATTTTTTCTCCTGTAACATATATCTACACTAAGCCATATTAGCTATATCTGGGCCACAGCTGGTGTGAGAGACAAGCAATGCAGGCAATCAATTAGTGAAGCTAGGAGGAAAATATAATGAAGGGTATTTTTAATTTTATTTTTAATATTTTTTTAAATTAAATGTACATGATTTCCAAGCCATAAAAGTCTATCCTCTATGGCTCGCAGATGTCTCCAGTCACATATTTTTCTAAAAGCCTCCAGCAGACAATAATCCTCGGGGGGCACAATTTGCAGATCCCAGAGAAGCATAACTTTGTAGCCCAGCCCAGCATGAACAAACACAAATGTCAAGTCTGGACGCAGAGCTCAGGGCGCCAATTCGTTCAGGGCCAAAAGTAGTCTCTGGTCAAACAAATGTACCAAATCACTAGAAAATCACGATTGGATTAGAACTCTACGTGTCAAGTGGTAATGATTCATCTCAAGAGAAATATCTTTAGCAAATCCATCTCTCCTCGCAAGGATAGCACTCTGTCACGCTAATTAATATTGGCCTAAAAGGGAATCAAAGTTATCAGTCTGGGGAGTTTTCTCTACAGCACGTAAATAAAAGACACAAAAGAATGATTTGGTTTGAGTATATTTGTTTTTGTGTGTGGAAAAAAGCAAAATAGAGCATGCACTTTAAAGTAAATTTGGCTCATCATCCCCAATTGAAATTATTATTTGCCTTATGGGAACCTTGTGAGAAAGGAGTTTTTAAAAAATCAGTAGAAATGTGTTCAAGATAATACTGTTTGTACTCTGCCACCTGATGAACCATGACTCTGTATTTATTTACATTTTGGCAGCAAAGCATCTGAGGACATCCGACTCCCAGCCATTAGACTTGGTCACGTCCCCACGTCACCAATTAGTTGGGTGATGTCCCAAAGCTGCTCTCTATTGGCTATACATCTACCAGAGTAACATAGCCTGAATATTAGTTCTCTTGAGTAAATGGTTCATTTTCCTCACCTCGCTGCCCAAGAATTCTTATTCCTTATTATTGCTCTGTAAGAAATGACCAGCAGGAGGAATAGAGAGAGGCTTGGAGAGACTTAAATCAACTGATGCTGAGTGAAATGAGCAGAACCAGAAGATCACTATACACTTCAACAACAATACTGTATGAGGATGTATTCTGATGGAAGTGGAAATCTTCAACATAAAGAAGAGCCAACTCACTTCCAGTTGATCAATGATGGACAGAGGTAGCTACACCCAGAGAAGAAACACTGGGAAGTGAATGTAAATTGTTAGCACTACTGTCTGTCTACCCAGGTTACTTAAACCTTCGGAATCTAATACTTAATGTGCAACAAGAAAATGGTATTTACACACATATATTGTATCTAGGTTATATTGTAACACATGTAAAATGTATGGGATTACCTGCCATTGGGGGGAGGGAGTGGAGGGAGGGGGGGGAAAATTTGGAAAAATGAATTAAAAAAAAAAAGAATTCTTATTCCTCTTGTCCTTAAAATAACAACTTTGTTTTGTCATCTGGAAGAAGCAAAAGGCTATGTGTGTAAATGAACATATCTCACAATTTTTCAAAACTGGCATTTTTTCTTATTTTTCATAGAGGTTAAGGAAAAGCTTTAGAACACCTGGTTAAGGAAGCTCTTAATGCAGGCCAGTGCCTTGTCTGTATCTGACAGATATTTTAAACTTTTTCAAAATTTTGTATTTAAAATTCTTTTCTTTCCATTCCTTCTCCTACTCACTGGGAAGACAAGCAATATGATATCTCTTGTATATGGGAAATCATGAAAAATATGTTTCCATATTCGTCATGTTGCCAAAAAGAATCAATAAAAATAAAGAGAGAAAATTATACTTCACTTTTCAGTCAAAATTTACTAATTTTCCCTCTGAAAGTGGATGGCATTTTCCATCATGAATTTTTTGGATCAATATTTTGATCCAATAATTTCCTGGTCCTACTCACTACACTTTACATCTGTTTATAGAGATCTTCCTAGATTTTTCTGAAACCATTTCCCTCCTCATTGCTTATAATACAATAACATTCCATCACAATCATATAGCATAACTTGTTCAGCCATTCCCCAATTGATGGGCAGCACCCCAATTTCCAATTCTTTGCTACCTGTTATAAACATTTCTATACATTTGGTCCTTTTCTGTTTTCTTTGATCTTTTTGGGATATAGATCTAGTTGTACTAGGTTCAATTACATTATATAGCATTAATAAGTATTAAAGAATTACTTTCATGTCTCCCTCAGGTTTTAATTGTGTAAATATATTTACATATATTGTAGTTAACATATATTTTAATATGTTTAACATATATTGGATTACTTGACATCTTGGGAGGGGGTGGAGGGAAGGAAGGGAAAATTTAGAACACAAAGCTATGCAAGGATCAATGTTGAAAAATTATCTGTGCACATGTTTTGAAAATAAAAAGCTTTAAAAAATAAAAAAAAATAATGTTCCCAGAAACCAGGTTAATAATTCTTGTTTTCAATGACAATTGGATCAAAAATATCTTCCATTTTGAAGTTGAAGATTAAAATCACATAATGTTTTTTCTTCGTGGCTTCCTTCAAGTCCCAACTAAAATCACATCTAAAAACACTTCTTTCTGATTTCCCTTAATTCAAGTACCTTTCCACTATTGATTATTTCCAAGTTATCTTGTATGTCTATATTTTGTTTGGGCATATTTTTTTCATGTGGTCTCCCTCATTAGACTGTAATCTTCCCAAGGGTAGTAATTATCTTTTTGCCTTTATTTGTATCCCCTTCTTCTAGCACAGTGCCTGGCACACATTAAGCATGAATTAGGCGATAATTGACTGATTCATGAAATAGTATGCTCATTTTGTATATAGGACTTTTATATGATTACCTACCCAACTATAACATTACCTGAAGTCACAAAGCTTCTCAAAAATGAGTATTAAGTTTCCCATCCTCCAACCTCCAAAGTATTCTTAAGTTTATTCCAATATGATTCATGGAAAGATAATTAAAATGATGTCTGAGAGGGCTTCAGACCTAAGTGCTTGATTTGGTACATCTCCAAACAGAGCTCTTAATATTTCAAGAGACAAGATGTGTTCAGAATAAAACTAAGAGTTGATAGCAATGCTCCTGGCAAAATTTTAAATGTTAATAACTTTTAAGTTGAGGGGAAAATCCATATTATCATACATAGACCATCTGTTTTAGTTTATGATGTTAATGTTTCATTAGTCTATATCAGTGGTCCTCAAACTTTTAAAATAGGGGCCAGTTCACTGTCCCTCAGACTGTTGGAGGGCCGGATTATAGTAAAAACAAAAGCTCACACTCTGTCTTCGCCCCTCAGCCCATTTGCCATAACCCAGCGGGCCGCATAAACGTCCTCAGTGAGCCACATCTGGCCAATGGGCCGCATCTGGCCCACGGGCCATAGTTTGAAAACCCCTAGTCTGTATGTTTTGACTGACTCTATACAGAGTCCACAGGTACTTCTCTCCACAATAAAGCCATGAATAGATTTTTGGGATTCACTGTGTCAATGGAAGAATGATGGTTCCATTTGTGGAGGAATAGTTATAATGATAATTAATATTAATATTACATTAAGATTTGCAAAATACTTTGTATACATAATTGAAATTAATCTCATATAATGTCCCATTATGCTGTATATTAAATAGGTAAGGAAATCAATATCATTGAAAAGATGATAAGTTCAGTTTTAAACAGGATGCATGTGAGACATCAATGGAATATATAAGTGAAAATGTTCTATGAGCAGCTGCAGACAGGGAACTAAGCTTAGGAGAAAAAAATTAGGTTAAATCTAAAAATCTGGAGTTCTGTACATACAAGTGGTTGCTAGAACTATGAAAATTGATGCAATCTCTGAGAGAGGAATACATAAATGGAATAAAACTTTGCACAAAAAGAGTATAGGCTATGGGATTAGGAAAATGAGTGTTGGGTTTCCAGGCTGATCCAAAGGTCATAGTTCTTATGTCTAAATATGAGAGCATAGTCAAAATTCTATTGTTATAAATAAATGAAAACATGATTCTAGAATGGAGAAAAACAATTTGGAAATAAATCCGAGGAACAACCTAAAAAGACTTGCTTAAACTTATTCCGAGTGAAGTGAGCAGAACCAGGAAAATGATTCATACAAAAACAAAAAACAAATTTGAAGAATTTAAGATCTCTGAAAAACATAATGGCAATCAGGATTCCAGGGGAGTGATTATAAAGAATGTTGCTCACCTCCTAAAAGAAGTAATAAACTCAATATGTAGGATTTCTGAACATAGCTAAGGCAGGGTCATTATTATTATTATTATTATTATTATTATTATTATTATTATTATTATTATTATTATTATTATTATTTTGCTGAATATATTTATCCAAGCATTTTGTTTTTCTTTATTTTTCTTAATGATAGGGAGGGGGAAGCTAAGAAGAACAGAAAATAGATTTTTGAAAACTGATAAAAAATTTAAAATAAAGAATTCAGTCCTAGTGGAAAGGGAAATGTATTAATCAAACCCTAGGGATGGGATTGATGTTCCCACTCAATTTCAGTCAATTTTTCACTAGGGTCTGCAAATGTTTTAGGTTCGACACTCTTACTCCCTTTTCCACCTAAATATAAATTGATCCTTTGTTGATCCCTTACGTAAAACTCCTTATATAACTTTTTCATTTGAGATATTTGTGTTGGGAAAACCACATACTGTTTCCCACTTTCCATATTAGAAATCTTAGCATCTTTATTTGTTTTATTCCACATTCACAATTTATCACCAGGCCTTATCCTGTCTCCCCTGCACCAAATTTTCCTTTTTAGAATTATGAAATTGACCAAAAAATGATATTTCTATCCACAGGGAGCAGGAAAAGAGTGGTTTTGCATATATAAATCTGTGAATTTCCATTGAATACAGTTTAGGTTATTTGGTATATTTCAAATTTAACTTGATCATTCCATCACTACCTTAGGACTGGTTCCATCAGGTCCCAGCATCCCTCCCTGCTTGGATTCCTTCTCTGTTTTATTAATCAAAGTGTTTAAGACTGTTTCTGTTATATCTCAAGAGTTTTGTAATATTTTCTCATTATCTTAATTTTCTTTAATGAAATCATCTTATATTTCAATTATCTCATTTTGAGCTAAAAATTCTTTACAATTAAATTATTTGACCCAGATTTAGGATTTTTTAAAATTAATTTTATAATTATAACTTTTTTTTATACATATGCATAGGTAATTTTTTTTACATTATCCCTTGTACTCCCTTCTGTTCTGAATTTTTCCCCTCCTTCCCTCCACCCCCTTCCCTAGATGGCAGGCATTTCCATACATATTAAATCAGATTTAGGTTTAATTCTATCTTCCAATATACCTTACTAATTATAATTTTCATGCTATTGTGGTTTGTAATAGATGGGTTGAATATTTCTTTTTTTCTTCAATTGCTAAAAAGGTTTATGTTTTAATACAAGGTCAGTTTTACAACAATACCATGTATGGTTGAGAAATGTGTACTTTTTATTATTATCCATTAATAATCATTAATCTGCTATATTTAACTTTTCTACAAATCTCTTCAAGTTCTTAACTTCTTAAGTACCTAGGATATTCTTTTGTGAAGATTTTTCTAGGTCTGACAAGATCATGGTGAAGTCATTGATTATTTAATTTAATTATTTAATTTTTAATTAATTAAATTAAATTTTAATTAATTAATTTAATAATTCAATTAATTATTTAATTTTAGATTATTTAATTTAATTTTAAATTTAATTATTTCTCCCCATAATCCCAATTTTCTTTCCAGCCCTTAAATCTTATGTTATTTGACATATACACACTCATGTGTGTTGTTTTGTTGTTGTCTTTCATTCTCAGAGAACCATGACATCAGATAATTATATATATAATATACATATATGTGAATATGTATGTATACACACAAACACTGACAGAGAAACAAAGATAGAGATAGAAAGAGAGACAAAAAGAGAAAGTGTACAATGTAGTTTTGATGCATTTCCAGACCTCCAAACATGGAGATACGATGCTTCTGGGAGGATGAGCACAAAAGTAGACATTCTGCATTGGCTTACCGTGTGGTTGAGAGCAGCCTCTTTCCATTGACTGGGTGACCAGAATGATCTGCTTCTTTACAACTACAAGACTGGGACAAGCCTCTTTCTTGCAGCGATGTTCAAGGAGTGAATGACTTATTCATTTATGAAGAAGCAACATAGAATAATCAGGGAACAACAAGAGCATATCTTCAGGATCTGGAACTTGATTGGATTAATACTATGTAGGAAGTGAGCTAAACTGTTTCTAATTCCTCTCTCCTCCCTAAAGACCAATTATTTATTATTCCTTTAATCAAAGTTTCCCTGCTTATCTATCTTTTTACTGTTACTTTGATCTGATGTCATGATTATTATCCCTGACTCATAAATTATCCTTAAACCTGTTAAATTCTACTTTAGTCCTTAAATTTTAACTCCAAATTAAGCTCTTGTTGCAAATGTTTCTTGTTACTATCCTTTTTTTTTTTTTTACAATTAATTTTAATTTAGAAACTCTCTCTTTTATTTTAATTATATTCTAGATTTTTACTTCAGTGGATTGAGTATTTTTCTGAGCCTCCCTCCCGCTTAGATTCTACCTTCCAATCTGAATCATTGCCATAATTATCTCATCTAAAAGTCTAGTTGTATGGTACTTCTAAAAGCACTACTTCCATTGTGTTGCTTTTCTCCTAAAGAATATAGCATGTGCAACTGTTGTCTACAACTTGCTCCTTCAGGTTTTCCTTAGTTTTCTCATCCTCATCCCCCTTGTCAACTTTCTAAACATATATTTCTCTTTTATCCCCATAGTCATGGGCACTTAATATACACTTAGTTGATTTCTAAATATGTTCAGGTTTTTAAGGAACGAGCCTGGCCAAAAACAAAGCAAATCACAAAACTTTGCCCACTTACAGAGCTCTAAAGAAGGCAGGTAATTGGCTTGATGTGATAGGTGAACTGACCTCCTTTCACATAAGGGAGTTTTCCTTTACAAAGTACTGAAAAGTACTCCTATAGGCTCCAATCTATGGTCAAATGACAAGCGGTAAAATGAGAAAATAATGGCACTATATTATTTCCTTAGGTGCTATCTTTCATATAAAACCTTTCAAGAGTCAGCAGGGGGAAAAATGTAGTGATCCTCCTGGATTTCAGGCCAGAGGTCACTGCTCTGTGGAAGTGGTTAAGCAGCAGGACCCCTTGAACTACTTTACAGAAAAGCTATTTTGGGCCACTTCGACCCTGAAATCAGGGTGGTGTTGCAGAAAATGGGGCCCTATTATTCCCCAAGCTAGGCAAGTTCCAGCTCTCCTTTCTCTGGGTTTGTCCTAAATCATTGATTGGTCTCACTCTCTGTTCAGTTGCTTTGAGCTCGTTTTGGATGTAACTGCAACAAAGGGGTTGGGGTCGGGAAATGTAATTTTCCCATTTAAAGAGCTTTTTTTTTTTACCTATTTAAGATGAAATGGTAGTCTTATAGCATTAAGTAACCTGAGCCTAGGATATTTTCAGATCGATGATTTCTCCCACAATAGAAATATCAGTCTTTATAAGGAAAATCTTTTCTCTAAGTAGACAACTGATTTGTAATTAAAAAACTAAAAAAAAAACTATTGCTTTTCACTTTGATAACCTTCTACCACTCAACTCTACATGGTTCTAAGGTAAAACTACATATGCTTATATTAACAATATATAATATAATATATTAATGAACATTAATATTAATTATATTAATATTATTATATTATTGTAGATTAATGAATAAAAGCTCTTCTGGGTTTTTACCAATCTGCTACAGTCACACCTTCTAAAGAACACAACCAGAGAAGATGAATATTCATTTATACATTTAAACTCATTGCTTTAGGGATGCTTTACTTTCTCCAACCTGTCTCCCCCCTCCACAAAAAGAACAGTTGAGTAAAGCAATGCAATGACCCTATATGGGAACATATATACCACATGTACCTAAGTTCACCACTTTTTTATTTATTTATTTATTTATTTATTTATTTATTTATTTATTTATTTATTTTACTAAAAGGAGTGAGATAGAATTCATCATCAGTTTTCTGGAGTCAAGTTCTTAGAATCAAACCAAGTCATTGATCTGACTTCCTATTTGACTCTGCATCAATTTATATATTTCTTCCCAAATGTCTCTGAATTCTATCAATTCCTTATGATGCAATAATATTCCATTTTGTTCTCATGCCACAGTTTGTTTGGTAAATGCCAAGTGGACAGGCTTGAGCAACAGTTTTGCCCTGGGGTTTTTGCTATTCAAGAAAAATGCGGAGACTATTTTGTTATGAATAAATAAATATGCACGCATTTATACATCTACATGTACACATGTACATGTCTATGGTAGAGCATAAATATATGTGTGTGTGTTTGTCTATAAATGCCCAAATAAGCTTATATATATAATTATTTTAAAATATGTATTATGCATATTAAATGTGTTATTAATATATTAATATTTATTTTATATACTTGATAAAATAGTACTATAACAATATATACTAATATTAATTATATATAGATATGTTAAGTATATCAATATATAAATTATACATATTAAATATATAGCTATTGGTGAAAAGTATGGTGTAAATCATTTACTATAAATGTGTAGCTAGGTGATATGGTAAATGTGTCTAGAGACCCAAAGTTATGAAAGCCTGAGTTCAAATCTGCCTGAGGCACTTCCTAGCTATGTGACACTGGGCAAGTCCTATAACTTCTGTTTGCCTCAGTTTCCTCAATTGTAAAATGAGGATAATAATATCACCTATATCTCAAGGTCATTGTGAGAATTAAATGAAATATTATTTGTAAAGTGGGCAGAATACTGATAGACAGTTACTATTGTATTTTTAATTTAAATTTGCTATTTAATTTACTATTTAAACTAAACATTATTTAAAATTTAATTCATGTTCCTCTCCCTACAAAAGTATGGCTCCTTTATTAGTTTGTTTTCCTTAACTATATTTCTTTAATACAAATATAGTCTTCATAGAGTGGTTCTGGGGCATGACAATGCTATTATAAAAAGCATTCATAAAACATTTACATAAAAATCAACATAATATTTTTAATCCTCCCAGAAGCACCATAAGAGTATTTCCATGTTTGGAAGTCTGGGATTGCTTGATCAAAATATAGGATAGTTCAGTCATTCTCATATATTTCTAAATTTCTTTATAGGACAGTGGACCCACTTACAGTTCCACTAATAGAACTTGGACAAGAAAAATTTTCCACAAGGATTAGCCAGGATGAATTAAAATGAAAGATCCATTGGCCAAGAGATAGCACACCTGTTATCTAGCATGCAAAATGAAAAGGGAAGACAGTTAGCAAATAATTGCCAGTTCACTGACATGCATTAATATTTTGTATGGCACGAAGCTTCCCTGGGAAACAAGTGAGATCTTTTACCCTTCTGTACAATTTTATGAAATGGTTGTAGGAACTGTCCTCATTTCTATAGAAACTCTATAAACAACAGAACAAGTGGTATTTAGTACTCTCATCAAGGCCAATTTTTTTCTCTCTGCAGAAATCCTTGAGTTACTAACTAACATCTTTGATTTTCAAACAAAGTAAGCATACTGCTTTTCCTCTGTGAAAATGAATAGCAATGGGTTTTATCAAATCGGTAGCTCAAAACATTTACATGTTTGCTTAAAGTGTTCTAATCCCACTTAGATTCATTATACAGGAAAATCAAATTATTTAGACTCAGAAAAATAGTCCTATGAGACTCCAATCTCATATTCCTATGTTCTCATGATAAATTTGTGAATGTGACCGTATAATGATAATTTTTACATTTGTTTACTTTTGGACGTTTATTATAAAAGTCTAATTATTGTCTGTAATTATGGACATGTAATATGTCTCTTTTTTAAGAATAAAAGAATTAAGCTTTAAATATTCATTATGACAATGATGTGCTTTGGGTATAGTGGTTAAAGTTCTGGGTACTGATTGTGAAAGCAAAATGCTAAACATGATAATTATCTTCAACTACATGAATTCTGATTATGAAGAGCAGAAAGAAAAAAAATGTACAGCTATGATTAAGCAACAACAATTAGTTTTCAAAGCAAAGTTGGCCTTTCATTGAAATGCTTGTGTTGAAAATTCTTATTGACACAACCGAATTGGGAGAATCTTGATGTTGACAGGGAAGATGGAACCAATGGAGTAACCAATCCCCAGTGGAGATTTGTTGTCACTGTATGTGTCAGGGAGAGGGAAAATAATTACAAAACATTGTAATTAATTTTCATGGTTTTACACTTTCATTTATTTGAAAGCATTCAGAAATGGGTGATTTGGGTGATATTTTTATATTATGGAATTCCACCTACAGCCTTGATTCTATATTCCAAAAGTAGAAGATGTTTCCTTTAGAGGTAGTTATTTCTGCAGCCCAAAAAGTACAGGATAGATACTTATAAGTCCAAGTGTGATTCAAAGACAGCTGAATGGTGCAGTGTTCAGAGTACTGGATCAGGAGCCAGGGAGAGGACTTCCAGTCCTGTTTTAGACCATTCCTAGATGTATGCCCTTGAGCAAGTCACCATACTTGTTTCAGTTTCTTGACCTATAAAATAGGGACAATAATAAAATCTATAGTGCAGAGTTATCATTAGAATCAACTGAAATGTTTATAAATTGCTTAATGGGCCATAGTAGGGATCCTTGCTTCCTTCCTTTTAAGTATGAGATAGAGTAGATGGATACCTAATTCCCTTTCAATTTTTAGATGTTATGAAATCATATAGTTAAATTTAGAACCTAAAAAGAATGAGCATCACAGACATATGTCACTTATATTTCATTTTAGAACCTAAAAATAATGAGCATCACAGACATATGTCATTTATGTTTCATCTTAGAACCTAAAAATAATGAGCATCACAGACACATGTCATATATATGTGTACATATATATGTGCACATATATGTTTGTGTGTATACATATATGTGTGTGTATTTAAAGAAATGTAATCATTAGCAAAAAGCAGCTAGAAAGCACAGTAGATGGGATGCTTGGCTTAGAGTCAGAAAGACCTGAATTTAATTTTAGCCTCAGATACTTAGTAGCTGTGTAACTCTGGACAAGTCATTTAACTCTGTTTGCCTCAGTTTCCTCATTTGTAAAATGGGCTGGAGAAGGAAGTGGCCAACAAGTCTAGTTTCCACAACAAGAAAACTTCAAATGAGAAAAATCTGGAAAGCCTTACATGAACGAAAAGCAATGTGAAGTGAGCGGAACCAGAACATTGTCCATAGCAACAGCAATATTATGTGATGATCAACTGTGAATCACTTAACTATTTTCATGATCTAAGACCATTCCAAAGGACTCACATTGAAAAATCCTATCCACCTTCAGAAAAAGAACTGATAAAGGCTGCATCTTTCACTTTATTTATGTATTGTTTCTTTCACAATTGTAATTGATATGAGCATGAGTTTTGCATGGTTTCACATATATAATCTATATCAAAGTGTTTATTGGTTCAGGAAGAGGAAGGAAAGAAATAGAATATGGAACTCACAGGTTTAAAAAACAAATGTTAAAATTGTTTTTACATGTAATGGAAAAAATAAAATATGATTCATGAAAGAAAAAAATAAAGACTAACAGCACTGACCAAAAAAAAAGGGAACCTCAAAGAAGGTCATGAAGAGTGAGATGTGACAGAAAAATAATTGAACATGACAACATGTCAAAATGGTGTTGACTTTGATGTGATCAGAGAAAGTGTTAAGGTACAAGGCGGATCACATTTGTCAACTTCTCTTAATAATGGTTGAACACCAGGGAATTTTTAGATCAAGGCATCAATTTATCTTGTTTGTGTATGCTTAATTAAGGGCATTGAGAAGTTGGGTCCCAGCTGAGAGAGCTCTGGATGGGGAAAGGGTTATATCAAATCAAATAATTAATCAGAATTTATTAATGTTTAGTATACCAGATACTAAGCTAAGTGTTGGGGATATAATAAAGAAGCAAAAGCAGCCTCTGACTTCCAGAAGCTTACATTTGAATGTCTTTTCTAATAGACACATGTGAATATGTGAAGCCAAATGATGAAAAGAGTTAGAGACAAACATTAGCAATTGAGGGATGGGGAAGTAAGAGAAAGTCTTCTGTAGATGTAGGAATGAATTTGCTTGGAGAAGAAAAGATTGGGAAGGGAGACATAATAGCTACCAAAATCTTTGAAATTCTGGCATATGGGGGAAAGTGAGACCTTCCCACTTGGCTATAGTGGGTATAAATTATAAATAATGAGTGGAATTTATTTAGGTTTCTGCCTCATTAATAACCAAAAGAATCCAGAACTAGAATAGGTTACCTCAGAAGACTAAAACAGGTTTCTTCTCACTAGAAGCAAGTGTTCTTCATTTTAGGTCTATGAACTTTATATTTCAATATTATTAGTTTCCTTTGTAATTCTGTGTGTTTTAATTTTATGCATTTAAAAAAACAAAATTTTGGAAAAGGTTTATAAGTTTGCCCAGAAGGCCAAAAGGCTGCACAAAAAAAGCAGAAGTAAAGATTTCCTGCTCCAGAGATTTTCAAGGGAAGGCTGAAATTCTCACTGACATTGGGGAAGAGATTCTTGGTCAAATGCAGGATGAAGTCTTGTCAAGAGTCCTTTATCAAAATTCCAGAAATCAGCACTTGAGTAAGAATAATGGAAGAAACACAGACTGCCTAAGCAGTGTACATGAAATGAAGAGATTTTTAGTTCAAAACATTATAACTACCACTAATTTTGATTTCAAATTTTTAAACAATGGACTATCGAGCTATGTTTGCTATATCATGTCATTGTTAGACAAATTAGGAAACTGAACATAAAATATTCTTATGTTGGAATCAGCTTTAGAAATAATCCAGGGCAACCTCTGTACTATAAAATTTAGGAATCTGAGGATGGAACATATCATCGTTCAATGTCAAATAGTAGCAGATTTGACACTAATAGTAATAATAACTAGCATTTACAGAATGCTCTAAAGATTCACACATTTGAGCACATTTCATCTCATAGTAGATGCTATTATCACCCCATTTATTATTGTAATAGCATTTTATTTTTCCAAAATATGCAAAGATAGTTTTTAACATTCACCTTTGCAAAATCTTGTGTTCCTAATTTTTCTCCCTTTCTCTCCTCCTCCTCTCTCCCCCAAACACTAAGCAGTCCAATATGCGTTAAACATGTGCAATTGTTCTAAACATATTTCCATATTCATAATACTAAGCAAGAAAAAAATCAGCTCAAAAGGAGAAAAACATGAGAAAGAAAAATAAGCAAAACAACAACAATAACAAAAGTATCACCCATTTTGTAGCTGAGAAAATCAAGGCTAAAGAAGATTAAATGACTTGCTCTGGTTCAGAGGGCCAATGAGATGGAATGGAAACTGAAGACTCTATTGATACCAGATTCAGCATGCTACCATCTCTGTCACCAAGGTCTCCTATACCTCTGACTTTGAGTTCATGCTTCTTTAAACTTCACACTTTCAGCTTAAGTATAGGTTTAAAGGGCTCCAGTACTTTATAATAAATAACTATTTCACCCTCATTAAGTATTCAAGCATCTTTTCATATTGCAACTCACTAATGCATAATAGCTTCCACAGGATTCTTAGAGAATCAAAATATGCAATTGCAACAATAAAAAGGGAAGCCTATTGTAAGCTTCCTAATGATACTCACACAGCCATAATCCAGTATCTTTCTGGCATCAGCTTTCCTATGTAATGCTGTGTCTGTTCCTTGTTCTCTTGACCCTTTTCCCAAATCCCTTTTATATTGCTTTGTTCCTGTTTAAATCATTCATTTGCAGGAAAGAGCCATTCCTAAACCAAACCTCATTTTCAACACTGTTTCCAAACCAAAGAATCATGGCTATGTCATCAGAGTCAATGCAGATTTTAGGCAAGTTCTTCCCAACACCAAGTCCAACACTTTTTTTTTTTCTGAACTCTTAGAACCTATACAATACTGCAAAATACTATCTACACAACTTCCAAATTATTTTTCCAATGAGGCCTGAATCAGTGCTTTCTCAGAGCTTCTACTCACTTATAAATCAATCAATATCAATCGAATTAACAAACATTTATTCAGCACTTACTGTGTGTCAGACATTTTGTCAGACATTAAGTCCCGATAAAATAATTGGAAAAAAAAAACCAAAAAAACAAAGACAGTCCCTGGTCTCAAGGAGCTTATATTCTGTTTCAAGAAGTATTAGAGAGTTCAAACAGCTTTATAGCCTGGGATATATTTTAATTTTTTTCCATCTGTGATTCAAGAGAGTTGAATACGGAGGTGGTGGTATATAGTAATATGGTTGGGAACCCTCTGGTTGACTCTCTATAGTCAAAAGTTGCTCAGGTTTTCTGTTTAGGAGACTGGCTCCCTGTGCCATTAAGGCCTTAGAGAATAGTACTCTATGAAAATGGGGGGAAAAATCTAAAATCTAAGGCAGGGTGACAGTAGCATCTCTTAGTTTACTGAATTTGCTTCCTTCTCTGGTAATCTTCTGGCTTCTTAAGAAAAACCCAAAATGAATATTAGGGCTTGGACAAAATGTTAAAGGAAAGTAAATATAATTTATACCAAATTTCCCATCAGCATCATTCCATTGTCATGGTCAGCTTCCCTATGTTGCCCAAGTAATCTCCTCCACTAAATTACTCTCCTAGGGTGTGGCGGTCTGCTACTGCATCTTTTGAGATTAAGGTAAAGAACTACAGTCAGATCAAATAAATCTTCTCTATTTGGTTTGAAAACCTTTAACAACTATTCCCAACCTATCTTTTTGATTTTGCTCTATTATCCAGCCAAACTAACCTGCTCACATATAACCTTCTATTTCTCATTCTTTATATTGACTATGCTCTATCTAGCATATATTTTCTCTTTATCCCCTCAACTTATAATTCTTTGTTTTCTTTTAACTTCTACTTAAACTCCATCTTCCAAAATGGATTTCTCCTGTGGTCATTTCTTTCTGCTAATAGTGCCCTTCCATAACCAAAAGATCACTTTACATTTATTTTATGGGTGTGTATTTATGTATGTGTATATATAAAATATACATATATATGCACATGTATGTGTATGTGCATGTATATACACAAATATGTGTATGCATATATACATATGGATATGCACCATATACAATTTATATAATATATTATACAGTATATTCTATAAATATGTATGCATTCATGAAGGATACACAGACACACACTTCTCTTCCCTAACAGTCTAAATTCCCTGAAATCAGAAAGTTTTTTTTCTATTTTTACCTTTGTATTCCCATTCCTTATAAAATAGTAGGAACTCAAAGACTTTTTGCTTGATTAATTAATTATCTCACCTTCTGTATAACTTGCCACTATTTCCCTGTCTGTCTCTTCTTTCCCCATGTCCTCCCACAAGTGACATGCTTTTTAAAAGAGGTATTCATATGTATCAATGAAATTAAAATATTATGTATAATAGAGAGAGGATCCAAAAGATACTGCAAAAAAGTGTTTTCTTTTTTCCTGCCTTTTCTGTTTTGTTCTCTCCTACAGAGTCTTCCTTCCCAGTAATTGTTTCTTTCCCATTCCTCATTCCTTCCAAGTACATTGATCCTAAAGAATGGAAGCTTCTTAAGATTAGGGATTGCTTTCATTCTCTCTTTCTTTATTTATTTGGATTTTCAGCACTGTGGATAGTGCCTTGGCACATAAGAAGGTCTTAACAAATGCCTGTGGATTGATTGACACCTGATTATTTTTTGCTCCAGAATTCCTACTTGAGTCTTTGCCAGAGCTCATTAGATTTTTAAAAATTTTGTATTCTTGATCATCTTCTCACAAAATAACTGTAAAAGATTCATTTGCTATTCTCTTTTCCCACAAAATTAAAGAAAACCCCAACAAACTGGAGCTTTGCTCTGTGATTTTTTGGTTTGTTTGTTTGTTTTTTGTTTTTATTTTAACAGAGCAGTTGTCTCAGAACTAGAGTCAGTTTGTTTTGGTGAATGTGATGGAGGACAAGCTAGAACATTACTTGAGATGAAAAGCAAAATATGAACTCTGGTATATTTGTATTGTGACAAAATTACTTTCCTCAGTAAAGGTACAGGTATGGTAGAAATGAGGAAAACCTTCAAAGAATTCTGGATATTCATTTTCTGGGGATTCAGTAGCCCTGTGAATCTATAATGAAAGTCATCTGTCAACAACTGCTGTGTTACTCCCGGGGTATAGAACTCATGGACTCATAGTGGGAGACAGATCTGAGCCTTCTGGGAACACTAACCACCCTTAGGCTATCCTGAAGTGTCTCTGGCCCAAATGTCACTTCCAACTGTACAAACTCCCTTGGGTCATGGTAGGACTCCAGTGGCAGCAGCTGTCAACTGTTTTCACTAATTGCTAATAAGAAAGAATAACAACAATATTCTGTCTTGATTGCCAAGTCAATGGAAATGATTTCTACTTCCCAAATGTTTAACTTCATTAAAAAAGAAAAAGCTAGTAAAAAATAAATTAAACATTTAATTCATAAGTCCTTTTTCATATGATGTCTTTTTTAATGACAATATTAATTATACCTCCAATAAAGTTTGATTTAGCTTAAGATTTAAAGCTGAACAGAATTTAGAGGGAATCTGGTCCAACCCACTCACTTAACAGATAAGGAAACATCTCAACTCAGTGATTATTTTGAGGTCTTGTTGTATTTCTGGGAACCTGAAGATACGGACCTACAGTGCAAATTATGGCAGGTTCCACCAGACTCTCCATTTGAGCTCAATGATGGGCAACCTGGGTGTCAACTGGGGACCATCATAGGTAAATTTGGCAAAGATCATCACCAGTTGTTGGTCCACAGTACCTTCTGAATTCCCAAGGTATAAAGGGGCATCATTTGAATCAATGAAGGAAATGCCCACACAAATAGTATCATGGCTCCTTGAAAAAGTCTAGAAAGTATTCTACCAAACTTTAATTTCTATTGTACATCACTTAAACTCATCATGGCTCATTTTTTTTTTAATCGGTAAGATAAAGGGGTTAGATTATGTTATTTTTCAAGTTTAATTTGTTCTCTGACCATCAGAATCTGCAAAATGCAGAGGAATGTGGGAAAGGGAAAGAGAATTCAATGAGAAAAATCCCCTAGTAATGTATTGAAAAATATTGAGAAATAATTACTCAAAATAATTTACATATTTTATATGAACTAGATCTGCATTGAAAGATTATAGGAACTGTGTCTTTACCAGTGTGATTTTAAGTGCTTAAATCTGCTAATTTAATTTTCAGGTAATTTATTCAATCACTTCAAGTGGTGACTATGCTGTTAGTATATGTTGACCCCAGATGTTGTCATTTGCATTGGTTGTGTGGTCTGAATTAGGAGGATTGAGCTATAGTCAATTTGACCCAACAAATAGATTAGAACCTGAATATTTTAGCTCTTTTTATTTTTCTTCATTAAAAAATCATTTTTTGCTCAAATGTCTTGAATAATACATAGAGAGCTTGACTTGGAGTCAGAAAGAGCTGGATCCAAATCCTCTGGGTCAGATAAAACTGTTTCTGATCTGGGAAATGCAAGACTTAGACATCAAGTTCTCTTCTAGCTTTAAATCTAAAATCTTACTGAAGTTAAAAGTATCTACCTTTATATCTACATAGATGTAAATAGACACATGTGGCATATACACATATATACATGTATAAGTACACATGAATATTACACAGATATTCCAACACATGGATGCATACAAGGACACATATGTGTATGTGTGTTTACACATATGAATATATGCATTTGTGTGTGTAAGATATGAATGTGTCTATGCATAAACATTGCATGCATTGTGGAGCTGTGCATATATTTATCCATATGAATATGTGTGGACACATTGCATAGATATACATGTATTTATACATATGAATATGTTGCATGCACATGTATATATACATGGACATTGTGTGCATAAATTAGGAGTAGCCTTAGAATCAGAGTTACACTTTATTGCTCTGACAGTCATCAACTAATTATTTATTTATTTATGTGTTTATTTATTTATTTACTTGTTTGTTTGTTTGTTTGTTTATTTGTTTTTCCTGGGGCTGGGGTTAAGTGACTTGCCTAGGGTCACACAGCTAGGAAGTGTTAAGTGTCTGAGGTCAGATTTGAACTCAGGTTCACCTTGATGGTGACTGGCCTCCAGTAAGCAAGAATGAACATAGTCTCTGGTGCTCAACAATTCTTTGGGAAAATCATTGCAATGGTTTGGGGAAATGGGTCAAAGGAAATATTGAGCAATTAAGAAAACATTTTCAACAACTTTTTAAAAAAATAAAAATTTGGAGGAAGAGATTTAGCCATACTATATCTAAAATTATATTATAAAGAAGCAATCATCAAAACTATATGATAAAGAAATAAGTGGTGGAAATAAAGAAATATATATGAAAAAACTATATGATAAAGAAATAAAGTGGTGGAACAATGGAATTGGTTAAGTACACAAGACACAGTAGAAAATGACTATAGTAAGATAGTATTTGATAAATTATCTGATAAAAATTGCTTGGAAAACTGGAAAACACTAAGTCACTAGGCATAAAACAACATCTTACACCCTATGTCAAAATAAGGTCAAAATGGGTACATAATTTAGACATTAAGGGTGATATCACAAGCAAAATAAGAGAGCAAAGAATAGTTTGTGTATCTATGGAGAACAGAAGAATTTGTGACCAAAGGAGAGATAGAGAACATTATGAAATACAAAATCGATAAATTTGGTTACATTAAATAAAAATGGTTTTGCATGAGCAAAACCAATGCAAGCAAGATTAGAAGAAAAGCAGAAAACTGGGAAATAAATTTTACAAACTACATGTTTGTAGTAAAGGAATAATTTCTCAAATATGTAGAGAACTAAATAAACTTATAAGAATACAATTCATTCCTCAATTGATAAATGGTCAAATGAGATAAGCAATGTTCGAATGAAAAAAAAAAGTTACAATCATATGGCAAAAATCCTCTAAGTTACATTGATTAGAATAATGCAAATTAAAACAACTCTGAGGTGCCATCTCATAGCTATCACATTGGCTAATATGACAGAAAAGAAAAACGATAAATGTTGGAGAAGATGGGGGAAAATCAGGACACTAATGCATTGTTGGGATAGTTGTGAATTGACTAGACAGTATTTTGAAACTATACTCAATGGGCTATAAAATTGTATTTCCTGTGTTCCAGCAATAACACTACCAGGTTTGTATTTCAGAGAAATATTTTTTAATGATCCATGTATTAAAAAAAATTATAGCTTTTTTGGTAGTGACACACAATCAGAAATTTTTTGAAGGGGCTGAAGAAGTAGTGGTATATAAAGGTAATGGAATATTATTGTGCTATAAGAAATGATGAGCAGGCAGATTTCAGAAAAATCTGGAAAAAATTAGATGAACTGATATCAAGTGAAGTGAACAGAACCAGAAGATCATTTCCCTCCCCCTCAATAGTGTTTTATTTTTCCAAGTACATATAAGGATAGTTTTCAAGACTTTGTATTCCAATTTTTCCTCCTATCTCCCCATCCCCAAGACAGTAAGCAGTCTGATATAGGTTAACTGTGTGCAATGCCAGGAGAACATTGTACACAGTAACAGCAACATTGTATGATGATCAACCATGATCTCAGCAATACAATAATCCAAGACAATTCCCAAAGACTCATGATGGAAAATGCTATCCACAACCAGAGAAAGAATTTTCATTTTCTTTTTGTGTCATTTCACACATGGAGTGTGAATGCAGCTAGAAAAAAACTATTTTTCACTGTTCTTTGTGTGTGATTTTTTTCTCCTTTTGTTCTGATTTTTTTCTTTCACAACGTGACTAACATAGAGATATTTAATATGATTGTACATGCATAACCTAAATCAGATTTGCCTGTTTTCTAGAGGAATGGGGAGGGGAGGGAAGAAGATTTTAAAAAATTAAAACTTAAAATCTTATAAAAATGAATATTGAAAACTATCTTGGAAAAAAAAATAAAATGCAATTAAGTGGGGGAAAATAGAAGGGAAGGGGAAGGGGAAGAAGGAGGCGGTATCTCCCAAACAATGGTTCTGGATTTTTTGATTAGCATTGTTTGAAAGAGAAGTCAGAAACAAAAGATAAGGCAGGAGAAATGTCTAAACTGCTCTTCTGAAAGCATCTTTGTGAAGAAAAAGTGTTCAGCAACAGAAAGGGAGGGAATCAGGACACAGTAAACATTTTGCAGCTCCTTTTAAGTGTTCTTTTTCTAAAGTGCCTTGGGGAGGGGATGAAGAGTTTTTTGTTATGTTTTTTTTAAGAGAGGTTTATTTTTATGTAATCTAACTGAAAACACTCAGCCAAGAAAGAGGAGATTACACTCAATCTCTTAATGAAATTTTGGAGATATATCTCCAAAATGGTAGGTTTTCATTTTTCAATATTCCTATCTTAGTATCCTCTAGTGCACTGAGAGAGAATATTATAATAATACTCACAATACAGAATAATACTTTTAGGTAGCTATTGTTTGAGGACCCAAACTAAGCTATTAACCATTGTTTAGCTGGCTTCAACTGCAGTTCATTTGTTTAACTCATGGCACTAGATGATACACTAGCTCTATGCCCATGAGGGGCAGCCTGGCAGAATTGGTCTTGGTCTTGGGGGTCTGGAATATTCCTATTCATGTCCTGCTTTGGAGACATCCTGGATATATGAAACTGGACACATTGCTTGCTTTATTTCTCAGTGGCCAAAGAAAATCTCTAAGACTTTAAATTAATCAACAAGTACTAAGCTCTTACTATGTGTCACCTACTGAGCAAAGCACTGAGGATACAAAGAAAGACAAAATTAAAGAGGACAGGGAGTTTTCTTAATGAGAAAAAATTAAGAAAATGGGAATTTCCATGGGAAATGAAATCACATATCTGAGTAAAAATGTAAAAAGGCTATAATCATGATTCGCTTTCTCATAGTGGACTACTTCACCCCAAATTGATGGGCTTGCTCTCTGTGGTTTCCTGGATCTCAGGTCTTCTCAGAATGCCCTGATGTTAGTCCTGATGGAAGTCTCAGGCCTCTGACTTCTGTCTTCCAGTGCTCAGGAGGCTGTTCCCAGACCAGGCTGACCTTAAGTTGGCAGTGTCTGCCAGTGGCTAGATAGCCCATGGGCTGTACCTTTGCTTATTCATGTTTGAGCCTCACAGAACTCAACATCCCCACTTGCCAAAAGGTTGGAAATCAAGGGAGGGCCCTAATCACTTCTTTCTCTTGGTGTATTTCTTTCTAATCACTAGTAATCTGCTTGAAATCATTTTTCAATATTTATTAGTCAATTAGCATTTATTAAGAACCTATTATAAACCAGGCACTGGGCTAACCTCTGAGGGATTCAAAGACAAAATAAGAAAAATAAATCCAATCCCTGCTCTTAAAAAGCTCATAGTGTAAAGGTGGAGGCAACATGCAATGCAAAGGAAATATCTACAGGATAAATTAGAACAATCTCCCTGGGAAATGCTCCCTGCATGGAACACTGAGCCTGAGTTAGCCAGACTTGAGTTTGAATCCAGCCTATGTAATCTTTAATATGTTTTCTGAACTCTCACCTCTGAGTCATTTAGAAAAAATAATTTCTGTGGATAAAATGGGGATTAGGAAAGACGTTAATGTCAGATCATCCCAAAGCAGCTAGGTGGTGAAGTGGACAGAATAGTAGGCCTGGAACCAAGATGATCTGAGTTCAGATATTTACCAGCTGTCTGACTTTAGGCAAATCATGTTAACCTCTTTGTCTCACTTTGCCCATCTGTAAATGTCTGAGAATGAAAAGTTATTGTTTTGAGGACCAAAATGAGAGTATTTGTAAAATGCTTAGCACAGCACATAGTAGGTGCTATTTAAAAGCTAGCTATTATATATTATTATCCCATACTTCTATCTCTCTGGCAAATGATCATAGCAACTGAAGCAGAAAAAAATGGTGAGTTGATTATTGTCAATGAAATCACCATTACTATTCAATATTGATTAGAAATGCTGGCTATAGCAATAAGAGTTGAGAAAGAGATGAAAGGAATTAGAGAAGGTAATGAGGAAACCACATTATCACTCTTTGCGGATGATATGATGGTATACTTAGAGAATCCCAATAGTGCACAACTCTAGCAAAGTTGCAGGATACAAAATAAATCCATGTAAATCCTCAGCATTTTTATACATCACCAACAAAATCCAACAGCAAGAGATACAAAGAGAAATTCCATTCAAAATAACTGTCAATAGCATAAAATACTTGGGAATCTATCTGCCAAAGGAAATTCAGGAATTATATGAGCAAAATTACAAAATACTTTCCACACAAATAAAGCCAGATTTAAACAATTGGAAAAATATTAAATGCTCTTGGATAGGCTGAGCGAATATAATCAAGATGACAATACTCCCTAAACTATTTATTTAGTGCTATACCAATCAGACTCCCAAAAAACTATTTTAATGACCTAGAAAAAATAACAACAAAATTCATCTGGAAGAACAGAAGGTCAAGAATTTCAAGGGAACTAATAAAAATAAAATCAAATGAAGGTGGCCTAGCTTTACCTGATCTAAAACTATAAAATAGTGGTCACCAAAACCATTTGGTATTGACTAAGAAACAGATTAATTGATCAGTGGAATAGGTTAGGTTCACAGGACAAAATCGTCAATAACTATAGCAATCTAGTGTTTGACAAACCTAAAGATCCCAACTTTGGGGATAAGAATTCACTATTTGACAAAAACTGCTGGGAAAACTGGAAATTAGTATGGCAGAAACTAGATATGGATCCACACTTAATACCGTATGCCAAGATAAGATCAAAATGGTTCCATAATTCAGGCATAAAGAACGAGATTATAAATAAATTAGAGGAATATAGGATGTTTTACCTCTCAGATTTGTGGAGGAGGAAGGAATTTGTGACCAAAGAAAAACTAGAGATCATTACTGATCACAAAATAGAAAATTTTGATTACATCAAATTAAAAAGCTTTTGCAAACAAGATTAGAAGGGAAGCAATAAACTGGGAAAGCATTTTTACAGTTAAAAGTTCTGATAAAGGCCTCATTTCCAAAATATATAATTGACTCTAATTTATAAGAAATCAAGCCATTCTCCAACTGATAAATGGTCAAAGGATATGAACAGGCATTTTTCAGATGATGAAATTGAAATTATTTCTACTCATATGAAAGGGTGTTCCAAATCACTATTAATCAGAAAAATGCAAATTAAGACAATTTTGAGATACCACTACACACCTGTCAGATTGGCTAAGATGACAGGAACAAATAATGATGAATGTTGGAGGGGATGAGGGGACATTGATGCATTGTTAGTGGAGTTGTGAAAGAATCCAACCATTCTGGAGAGCAATCTGGAATTATACCCCAAAAGTTATCAAACTGTTCATACCCTTTGACCCAGCAGTGCTACTACTGGGCTTATATCCCAAAGAAAATGCTAAAGAAGGGAAAGGGACCTGTATGTGCCAAAATGTTTGTGGCAGCCCTTTTTTGTTGTAGCTAGAAACTGGAAAGTGAATGGATGCCTATCAATTGGAGAATGGTTGGGTAAATGATGGTATATGAATGTTATGGAATATTATTACTCTGTAAGAAATGACCAGCAGGATGAATACAGAGAGGCCTGGAGAGACTTACATGAATTGATGCTGAGTGAAATGAGCAGAAGCAGGAGATCATTATACACTTCAACAACAATACTGTAGGAGGATATATTCTGATAGAAGTGGATATCTTCAACAAAGAAAAGATCCAATTCAGTTCCAATTGATCAATGATGGACAGAAACAACTACATCCAGAGAAGGAACACTGGGAAGTGAATGTAAAATATTAGCACTACGGTCTTTCTACCCAGGTTACTTATACCTTTGGAATCCAATACTTAACGTGCAATAAGAAAATGGGATTTACACACATATATTGTATCTAGTTATACTGTAACACATGTAAAATGTATGGGATTGCCTGTCATCTAGGGGAGGGGGTAGGAAAAAAAAAGAGAAAGTTTTAGTAAAAAATGAATTGTGTTGATGGTGAAAGGGTATATGAGAGAGGGAAGGGAAAAGTTGGAACAGAAGTGAGTGCAAGGGACAATGTTGTAAAAATTACCCATACATATGTTCTGTCAATAATAGCTATAATTTAAAAAATAAAGGAAGAAATTGTGCTCCAGGGTGGATTCCCTGGACTCTTACATCTATATCTAGCTTCTTCATCTGCCTTAAAGAGAGCTTTACTGATGGTTGATTTGATTAAAGGTAAGGTACCTACTAAAGAATCAGTGCAGAGTTCTATAGTGGGATCACTAGCTTGAGAAACAAGAGAGTTTCCTAGATCCTTAGCCAATAATTTCCTGGGGATTCTGGCAAATTCCTCTGCTTGGTGCCTCAGGTTTTCATCTATTAAATGGGAATACTTAATGAATTTCCCTCTAAGATGCCCTAAAGTTTGACATTCTGCAACTCCAGTTACTGCTATAGTAAGGAGGGCTTATGACTCATTTCATTCCGATGCCCATTTTACACAGGGAGGCAGCTTGCTGTACATTGGTTCAATTATGTCTAACTCTTTCTGATCCTATATGAGATTTTCTTGGGAATGATGGTTTACCAGTCCCTTCTCCAGTGGATTAAGGCAAACAGAAGTTAAATGATTTTCTCAGGATCACACAGCCGATGAGTGTTCAAAGCCACATTTGAACTCAAGTCTTTCTGGTTACAGGAACAACACACTTCTACTGAGTCCACCAAGGGCCCCCTGAGGGTCTTTTTGCTTTCCAAAATGAAGTAGAGATAAGATGGGGTCTGCTGTCCCTTCCAGCTCTCACCATTGTGTGGCTGGGGAACAATTAAATTCCAAGCTGATGCAAGTGGTGATTATATTTTAAAGCAAACTGAAGAAAGTAATGAGCTAGAACTAATGATAAATGTATGCAAAATTCGAGAATTACTCACCAAATATGGGCAAAGAGAAGGTTAAAAAGATAGGAAAGACAGAGGACAAAGAGACAAGCCTTAGAGAAAAATATTTTAGCATATAAAGCTCCTGTGAAATTTGTACAAAATCAAGGTGGCCCATTGCCATAATAATATTTCTGTTAGTATGGTGTACTGTGGACAATTAGGTACACAGAGGATAGAGCGTTGGGAAAACTCATCTTTATGAGTTCGAATCTGACCTCAGATTCTTGCTAGCTGTGTGATCCTAGGAAAGTCACTTCACCCTGTTTGTCTCAGTATCTTCATCTGTAAAATGAGCTGGAGGAGGAAAAGTGTCTTTACCAAGAAAACCTCAAATGGGGACATGAAGAGTCAGACATGACTGAAAATTATTGAATAACAACAATGATGTATTTCAGGGGTTTTAAGAGTTTGTGAATCATGGACCCTTTGGACTCCTGGGAATAATATTTTAATTCCTAAAATAAAAAATAAAATAAAATTTAAAAAATGTTGGATGCTGGCTGGTATAGTTTTCAAAATGTATTTCCTTTTTCTTTCTTTCTTTTTTTCTTTTTTCTTTTTCTTTTTCTTTGTTTGTTTGTTTATTTATTGCTGAGACAATTGGGGTTAAGTGACTTGCCCAGTGTCACACAGCTAGAAAGTATTAAGTGACTGAGACCTGATTTGAATTCAGGTCCTCCTGACTTTAGAGCTGGAGGCTCTATCCACTGTGCAATCTAGCTGCACAAAATTTATTTTTTTAAAATTATTTTTATTTTATTTTATTTTTAAAAAGTCCACCTATGCTGTTATTTCACAGATCATAGAAGGTAATATATGAATTTTTTTAAAATGTAAGCATTATATAAATGCAAGGTAATAGCTTGCATTTATATCATACTTTAAGGTTTGCAAAACCCTTAAGAATTATTATTTTATTGAATCCTCACTACTAACTCTGGGAGGTAGATGCTCTTGTGATCCTCATTTTACAGTTGAGGAAATTGAGGTAGACTTATCTAGGGTCATGTAGCTAATAAGTGTCTGAAGCTGGATTTATTTCTGACTTCAGACACAGTACTCTGTTCACTGTGGTGCCACCTGATTGTCTCTGGAATCCGCATTATTATATTTTAATATCGCATCTTAATAGATTTAAGACAGTGTATATTTTCCTGAAACATCTTTGTTCTTTTCACAGTCAAATGCAATCAAACCAGGTAGAATCTTCTGGTCTTTGGCCAAAGGACATAATGTTGAGAAGTCCTTTCTCCAGGATTTCACCAAAAAGGTGACTTTAAAGACTTCAAACAGCATAGGAAGGGTCTGGTATAATGCTAGCTTATAACTCAAAACCCATGAAATATTAGACTCACTATATGCTTTTCAAAGCTCAGGTACCAGATGAGTTCTATTGAGGCTGCCATATTGGAATTGTCTGCTAAGTTATTTTTCAGTCCTCACTTTCCAGTCCATGTTCCCTTTCTCTAGATTGAGGATATTTCAATTTTGGACTTTCTGCTGTCCATGACAACTTCAGAATAAAAGAAATCAATATAAACACTCAATAAAATGAACCAGTAAGTCATCAGTCCTGTTTAGATGGAAGATCAGATGCAACTTTTAATGTTCTTTATGTCTGGGATTTTGATCAATGTCAAACATCTAAGAGAATTTAGGGACAACTGTAGTTGGTCATTGTATTAGAAAAGTGTTGTTTTGGATTATTGTTAAGATTTTGGTGCAAAGATTTTTTTTTTGTTTTGATTTTCCCCAAAACCAGTAGTAAAATTTCTTGCCCACACCAAAAAAAAATGGTTCCAGGAAGATTAAAAAAAATCAAGTAAAAGACAGATTTAAGCTGGAGGTGAAGGGACTTAGACAAGATCATTTAGGCCAAAGCTTCTTCATTTATGACCCCTTTTCACCCAAGAAATTTTTAAGACCCCAGCTACATAGGTATATAAATCAAATATGTAATGATAATATATCATAAAGAAATTTATTTTAAAATGATTCTTAGGCGTATATGTTTACCATTTATTAAAAATAAAAGTAGATTATTTGTATACTAATTAGATAGATGTGCTTTTTATTTTTACATAAAGAATTATATTCTGGTGGAATATTTGATATTTTTTACTTTTGATAAATATTTACATCTACATTCAGTTACACAACTCTAACTGTGGTTGAACCACAGTTTAAAAAGCTTTGATGGAGATTAGGGTAGGAGATGACAGAAAACTGTTAATATAATGACAAAATTTTGTTAATATCAAAAGTAATTTTACTTGTCACTACCTTAATGTTCCTAGTAAAATCAGAATTTCAGTAAAGTCCTTACATTCCAGCTCCTTGTATTTATTCTCCATCGGCTTGAGTTGAACCACACCCCAATTCATCCCATCCTGAGATTTTATCTTATAATTTAGCTTGAGCCAGAACTCAGTTTTAATATCCCTGCTTCATTTTGTTGATATTCATGGTGTGAAGAGCAAAACAGCTCGAATAAAATGGTTTTCCTTTCCCATAATGCTGAGAGTGATGAGTTTCATGACCAAGTATTGCTACCTTATGCTAACTCCTCCCCCTTTCCTCCCCAAAGTAGAAGAACCTTTTACCTTGAGTCTGCTGGTGGAACATTCCCCCAGGTAGCAGATTTGCTGCCCTGTTATCTCAATTCAAGATCTTTATTCTTCAGCTTGTGATTTTAATTTATTTCAGGATTTGATACCTGTATACTCTGTTTAAGAAGGCAGTGAGTACATAGGATGGTATTCAAGAATTTCCATTTGTATAAAAATAAAACAAAAAATAGCAGCACTTTTAGAAGAATTTGGTTGAAAACAATAACCCATTCCCAAGATTTCCAGATCACTACTGAATTACTATTTTATGACTATGACATGTATACAATTTGGGTTAAATTCATTTTTCATGATCTGGTCTAAGAATCTCATTACATTTTATAATATTATATTTCTGTGAAACAACAAAACATTGGCTTGCAAATAAACTTTTGAAATAGCTCATTTGTCATTTAGCAATCTTCATAAATATTCTTTTTAAATGAAATTAATTGAATAGCAAAGAATGTTTTATTGAATTTGTTTTATGTTTTTGAAAATGTTTTATGAATAGTGGCTTAATCACAATCTCCCAGCCAACCCACCCAGTAAAATTGGCCTTAGGTGGATTACTACACCTAGAACTTATCCCAGTTGTATAGTTTCACCAAGGTAGCTTTGCTCATGAATTACCAATAATCCTTAGCTGCTGCTGTCCCATGGCTCTTGGGTCTGCTTTTGGCTACCTTCCCTGGAGAGAAGCAGCATCTCCCTTTTCTGGATTTACTCCAACAGACAATAGTAAGCAGAGAAATCCATAAGGGTCCAAAGACAGCCAAGAATTGCCCTTTCTTTGTTTCGAGCATCCCAATCCTGCCTTTCCAGACAGATGAATGAACAGCCTAGACTTTTTGTGGCTTATAGAGCCCTCATTAAGGGCCTCTGTGTCTCAGCCGTTTCAAATCACATTAACTCTACTACCAATAATAAGCTTATTAGCAATGTAAATGTTCTTGGAGTCGCACAGTAAGTACATATGGTACTGGATTTGCAGGCATTTCTCAGTTTCATTTCATGAATTTTTAATCCTGTTGAGCTTGCTGAAAAAATATAAAAGCATTGCTCAGAATCCATATTTTTTAAATGGGTGCTTCTTGTTGATTCTTGCCTTTGGGTTTCTCTTCAATGACTGAGGAGATGGAAGTAGGGGGGGGGAACCATTTTGAAGGTTTAAAATCTATTACTGAAAATAACCTAGACTGTTTTGTTTTGCATTTGGGGGGTAGAGAAGGGAGTGGAAAATATTTAATTATCCTTATTTTTCAAAAGCTGCAACTTTCCTTTCCTTCTGAATATTGTCTGGGTAATTCACATGGTAAGTACTTTAATGTTCTTCTTCTTTCATTTCCTTGACTCCAATGGTTATGGTAATAGGCTCTTGAATAAACAGACAGAAAGCTAATCTTTTTTATCCTCGTAATTCTCTGGCATGCTCACATATACAACTCCCACATTAATTTGAATGCCCAAATTATGACCATAGACTAAAAAGTTCTCTTTCTGTGCTTCTTTGTTCCTCCTCTATATTTGCTGAATTCCATCTAGGTTACTAGTCAGGTAAGAGTTCTCTTTTTCCTATTTCACATTCAATTTTTTTGGTCCCCTTAATCTTGGTCACCATATCCATTCCCTACATTCCTGTATTTTTTATGCTACCTGGAATCATCCACTATTAAGTCTCTAAAAGAGCTCTTTTCACTTCATATTTCTTTTGCTGGTTCTTTATTCTGTGAAAATTTTCAAAGTACTTTTCTCCACCTTATTAGCTGCAGACAATGGGAAAAAAAGGATCTGAAAGAAAGGAAACTAGCCTGAATGACAATATAATTGATCTGCTCATTTCTGCATTAACAAATCAGCCAATTTGTTTAGACAGAATAGTTTCTTTTTCTTTGGTGGACTTGAAAGACCTAGAAACTCTAAGAGATTGGAATGGGTCCTAGACAATGGATTTCACTGGTACTGGGAACTCTGTGGAGGGGACATTTCTGTCACAGTAGGTAGCTTGAAAGGCTGAATTGGTAAGATGTAGAAAATATATCACTCCTCTCCCAAGCTCTTGCCAACTTCACAGCATACTTCTTAGAGAAATCATTTTTTTGTACCAATGAGGAGAGCCTTATGCAAATGTATCAGGCTTGAATTCCATTTTATATATATACATATATATATATATTAGCATCATAGATTTTATAAAGATATAGCTAGATATAGATATATGTTTGTTTTCTATATAAGTATACATCTACATATCTGTATTTATCTATTTCTATATAAGCACTATATCTATAGATAAATACATATCAATATCTATGTATACATATATTATAGATATATAAATATATTAAATTAAAGGCAGCTGGGTGGTACAATGGATAGAGCATCAGCCCTGAAATCAGAAATTCAAATCTGGCCTCAGACACTGAATACTTCCTAACTTCCTGGACGAGTCACTTAATCCCATTTAACTCAGCAAATAAATAAACAAATAAATGAATGAATAAATAAATGAATTAGGTTAATCTATTGTCCATCTATAGTTATCTATCAATGTGTATAATGCATATTTTCTCATGCCTCTCTCCCTCCTAGATAATTTTAAAATAAAATAAAATATGTATGAAAATGATTTAGATATAAAAACACTAATTTCTCTCCCAGAGCCATCATCATCACCTCCTCCCCATTAGTAAATTGCATTCTACCCCTGTATCACTGGACTCTTACAAGGGAACTTTTTGATTTATCTTTCCTTAGTTCAGGTCTTGAAGCTAGAGGGCTCAAACATGAGGTTAGGATACTTCCTTAAAGCCTGAACTAGATTCAAATATATTTGGGGAATATTTAATAGAGTAATAATATGCAGCCTACAGGTATCTTTATGTAGTGACCCCTGTTTCTACTTGAGTTTGACACCACTAAGTTCTGGGTCCCTTCACACCAACCTAATACATGTATACCCTCACCAATACTTCCCATCTTCCCTTCATGTATTAATTTTCTACCCCTCCACCTCCCGATTAGAATGTAAGCTTCTTGAATGTAGAGACTATCTTCCTAAAGTTATATTTGTATTTGTTGTGTTTATAGTGCAATGCTTAGAAAACAATAATTGGATAATGAATCTTAAATCAATGGAACATCTAACTACTCTATTATCTATTAATCAGCTATCTAGACATCTATCAGGGTACAATGTGTGTTCAGGTAAGACTAGTACTACTGATATGAGGACTTTTGGGTCCACTTCATATCTTTGGTATCTATTTGATCCATTTAACCTCACTTTAAGAATCTGTGACTCTAAGAAGTTGTAGCAAAGTGGTCATACTTCAATATACTATTTTGGCAGACAGACTAACGCAGATTGAAGGTAACTTAGGGGTCTGAAACCCATCTATGAGTTAGGAGGGGTGCCTATCCCAAGCCTGTAGAGAATTCTCTTGGTGGAATGGGCATATAAGAACAATTTGTTCCCATGGCCATGAAAGAAGATGAATCAGGCATTGTAGAGCATCAAAGAAGTCAAGGTCATCCACTGCATCTTGAGCCATTACTAGCCATCTTGACTCTGTATTGCCAATGGACTATCATGACTCTGGGAGATAGAATAAGAGTGATGACTTCATTTAAATATGCTTCAATTATTTTCACATGAATTAAAAGATATTTTTATCCATTAGATCTGAAAGATGAACCACTCTTGTGTGAGAAAATTTAGGAGGTATTGCATCCAAATGGCCGATCTTAGTGAAATAAGGCTGGTGAATGAAATCTGGCTTATTGAAGTCATACACATTTTTCTGAAGTAGCTTCAATGTAGGGAAACTTCATGAAGCTGGTAGAGGCTTTGCTATCAAAAGTAATTAAATCCACAATCTTTTTACGCATACCAAAGACAATGAAGGATGCTCTCAGTGCCTATGCTCTTGCCATGAGAAGGGGGATGAGATCAAATAAAAATTTTATGAAGACCTGGAGACCCTTATCATCAATGTGCCAAAAGAGAACAAGATTATAATTCTGGATGACTTTAATTCTAGAGAAAGCTCAAACCAGACATGGTAGGGAATCCCAGAGAGTAATGGAGTGGAAAGAGTAACAACAGTGATCACTTGTGAATCTCATGACTTTCTCATTATTAAACCTGTCTTTTACTTACCAAAGTCCAATAAAACTTCATGTATGCATCCTCACAGAAAACATTGACTTTAAATAGACTATGTGATTGTAAAGAGAAGGAACACACAGGAGGTGAGAGTTCAAAAGCAATGTGTTCTCCAGAGTGGTGGACTGATCATAAACATTCTCTCCAAGCTAAATATTCACATTCAATAAAAGTGATGACCCCAAAACAAAATGACTACCAGGAGAATGAATATCAATAGATTGGAGCATTTTTCTGAAAGGGGACAGTTTGATGCTAACTTGGAGATAAAATTGAGCCAACACAAAATTGGCAACAATGGAGAAGAAAAGGAGTAGGCAACTTTCTGAGATTTGTTATACAGCTCTGCATGTGCTCATCTGGGTGAGTGTTCTGACCCCGATGAGCACATGCAGAGCTGTATATCAGAACACTCACAAACATCAAGACTGGATTGACGAAAATGATGGAGAAAATCAGAAACTTCTAAGTGAAAAACGAAAACTTCACAGGGTGTACCAGCAGGACAATTCATCTATTTCTATGAAAACAACATTTAATTCCATCAAAGGTAAAGAACAAGTGAAGCTTAGAGAGATAAAGGATTCTTGGTTCAGTGGGAAGGCAGATGAAATTCAGATTTACACTGATGATAACAATCCAAAGTGGTTTTATGAAGTCCCCTGAAGGCTATTGAAGGAGCAAAGACTTATTGAACATCTTAACTACTCAAGTACTGAGGAAGTCACATCAACTGGGATAGGGGAGTGATTTTAGAGAGATGGCCTGAACACTTTTATAGTGGTCTTAACAGACTGTTATCGATCAGTGCTGAAACATTGACCATTTATATCAGGTGGAAGCCAATCCATCTCTAGATGAAGTTCCAACCAGAAGAAGAGATTTTGAATGCCATTAGGCTCCTTTTGTGTGTCTAGGTACCTGATGCTGATCCTAGTCCAGTTGAAGTTTATAGGATGGGGGATTCATTTCTTATATAAAACCTCATCAAAATTTTCTGGGGTATATGGCAAGAGAAAGTTATCCTCCAAGAGTTAAAGAATACTTCCGTTATCTATCTCTATAAAGTAAAGGGAATAGATTGTCCTGTGACAATCACAAGGAGGTCTCTCAGCTATTTATGGAAAGACACTTGTCAGAATTCTTCTCAATAAAAAAATTCTTCACCTAGAAGATGGTCATCTACCTGCAAGCTAGAATGGCTCTAGAAAGTGCCAAGGAACAGTGGATATGGTGTTTGCTGCACAATTCCAGAAGAAATGCTAGAAGCAGAACAGAGTTCTCTCCCCATTTTTTGGTAGATCTGACCAAAGCCTTTGATACTGTCATTCAGGAGGGCTTATGGAAAATTATGTCACAATTTGGTTGCCTGGAAAAGTTCATCAGTATGTATATCAATGTCATGATGATATGCTTACTTGAGTTCTAGGTAACAGACAATGCTCTCAAACTTTCCCAGTTACCATTGCACTGGGATGCAAGGTAACAAGGATGTGTGCTTTCTCCTATGCTTTTTTTTAGCATGGTGACTTCAGTCATGTTATCAAATGCCTTCACTGAGGACAAATGTAGGATCAAGGTCAGCTAAATACTGATAGTAAATTTTTCAACTTGAAATGGCTATAATCCATTACTAAAGTTGGGGAGTGTTGATGCATGATTTTTTATTTGCAGAGGATTATGGACTCAATGTAGCCTCTGAAACTGAAATACAACAAAGTATGACTTGATTTTCTGCTCTTGTGCTAATTTTGGCCTAACAATTAGCAACAAGAAAGCACAGGTGCTCCATTAGCCAGCACCACACTATTCTTATATAGAACCATTGCTCACAACAAATGTAGAAGTTTTGAAAGCTGTTGATAAGTTCACTTATCCTGGCAGTATATTTTCCAGAGATGTACATATTGATAATGAAGTCAATACGTACATTGCCAAAGTTAGCTCAGTGTTTGTGGGGCTCTGAAGGAAATTGTGAGAAAGAGGTATTGGGCTGACTACCGAATTGAAGGTCTATAAAGCTCATGGTTGTGTGCCTATGAAATTTGGACAGGATGCCAGGAAAATGCATTTCTTCCATTTAAATTGTCTTAGGAAGATTCTGAAGAGTCCCTGGCAGAATAAGATACCAGACATTGAGGACCTAAACTGCCAATCATTCAAACTCTATTGCAGAGAATGCAATTCCATGTGGCTGGCCACATTATTGAAATACGAGAGAGAGAGAGAGAGAGAGAGAGAGAGAGAGAGAGAGAGAGAGAGAGAGAGAGATTCATAGATATCATGGAAGTGAAAGTCTTCCATCACTCCAATATTAATGCAACATGACTAACCCTCCACCCCTAATGATCACTATCAGGTGAAGTCCTTAATTTCTCTTGAATCCCACCTCTATAGTAACTTTCTCCATAACATCTTACCTGACCTTTTCCCTTTTTTCCCTTGCATAAAGAATGATATTTCTTTCTTCAAGCATCTCTGTTCTCTCTCTGTCTTTGTCTCTGTCTCTGTCTCCATCTCTCTCTCTCTCTCTCTCTCTCTCTCTCTCTCTCTCTCTCTCTCTCTCATCTCTCTTCTATTTCAATAGTATAATCCCCTTCATTTTAGAATTGAGGAAACTGAGGGATAGAGATGTTAAATAACTGCCATGAGATTACACATGTGCTAGATGGCAGAGCCAAATCTGAACTCCAGGTCTTTGAGCCTAAATCTGGGCCTGTTTCCATTATGAGCCAATGATCTGAGAAATACAGAAGGGAGATTACTTGGGCAATAGCATGAAGGAGGTCCTAGAGAGAACAAAGTCAAGAATACTCACAAAAGTCTATTGAAGTATTCAGGCAAGAGAAAATGGGGGAAGGAAGGTTTTTTTATTTTCAATTTAGTATTAAGTAGATTTTTTTTTCTTTTTAGCTGGAACTGTGATTTCATGGATTTAAGGTGTTCCTAGTGAAAACTTCTTTTACCAATGAAAAATAGTTCCTGCTTGGTACTTTATAAATTCAGAAAGTTCCTTGATATACTAAGGAATTGGTTGGCTTGCCCAGGGTCACATAATTAATGGATTAGAGGTCTAGGTCTTTCTGTTTATCCATTATACCATACAAGTTGTTGGAGTGCAGAACCTGGAGTCAAAAAGCCCTGAATTAAAATTCTAACTACACCTACTGACTATGTGACCTTGGAGAAGTTATATAACCTCCTCTTTTTTCAAGTGTAAAATGGGGTAGTGATATTACATCATAGATTTATTCAAGCGAGAGAATATAAATAAGTGCTTTTCAAACCTTAAAGAGCAATGTTCTTCTGGTGATATTATTATTATTTTATTATTATCCATATATAAAAGGATCTTGTTATTTTATTTTAAAAAATAACTTTTTAAGAGCCTTCATGCATACTCCCACAATCATTCTGGATAAATTGGGACTTGCCATCCTACCATTTGGAGTAATTCAGATTAGCATGGCATTTTGGTACTAACAAATGACATATTCCAAGAACACAGAACGAGAAGAATTTTGGCGTGCTCTAAATGTGTATCTCAGAAATAGCCACAGCCAAGTCACTGTCAGAAATATGGCATCCATCCATTCAGAAAATATGATATTTATAGGTTTGAAAGCTTTCAATGAATTGCTTGAAATGTAACGTACTCACGTATAAGTCTTCTGCTTGAATAGTATTACTGATTGTTTAAGAAAAAAATATAGCCAGTGACAATCATTTTATCATTCAAATTATCATCAGACATTGTGTTAACCCCTCCCTAACTCCCCAGTTGGGAGATTTTTCCATTAAAAAATTATCTTATTTTTACTTTGTGTACATTTTAAGCATAATTATATGTATATATGTTTGTTGGATTTTTTCTCAGAATAAAAAGTGAATTCATTAGAGGCTGGTCTTTGTTTCATTTTTTGTCATAGCACTTTGCACAGTGACTGGTACATAATGGATACTTAATGATAAATGACTATTGATTGAAGTTTAATTTAAATATTACCTTTTTTCCTTAATTTTAGCATCTGATATATTTTAGTACTGTCATCTATATTAGGAACATAGGATTTTAGAACTGGAAAGAATGTTAAGGGGTTGTCCAATCCCTTCATTTTACCAATGAGTAAGCTGAAGCCCAGAGACAGAAATAATAGCATTAATAGTAGAGGAAAGGCGACTACTTCCTGCTTTTGGGCATGGAGATAGTAGATTTTGAGCTAGCAGGATAAGCTGGGACCTGGTCAAGAAGAGATTAAAATGCTACAGAAATTTGTATTTGATCCTAAAATCAACAGAAAAACAGTTTATTGAGTAGGAGAATGAAATAATCATGTGTGCTAAAGTTCTATCCATTTTGATTGCCTGAATCATTGTATGGACTGTTTTCCCAGATCTGCTTACTACACTTTGAATAAAACCAGACTAATCTTTGCACGTTCATCATATTCATAATTTCTAAGGTAGCATGCATGTACTACAATGTGTTTAGCCATCCCCCAATCAATGAATATCAACCTTGCCTATAGCTCTGCTAAAGCTCTAAAAAAAAAAAAAATACAACAACAAAACTGCAAAATTTGCTGGTATAAGTGTGTTTGCATATAGGAGAACTTCTAACTTCCTTAGGACACATGCAGAGAAAGCTTTCAAAGCTGATATAAGGAAAATTTCTAAGGATTCCATACTCATTCACTTAAATCATGAGAATAAGATCAAGGATCATTTCTAAAGAAGTAGTGATGGTAGACTTCTGGGCTTTCTTTACTTCCTGTCTGTTTATGCACACACTGGATTTAATCATTTTATTTTTTCTCATTTATTTAGTTTTCTTTTTTTTTAACCTCTGCATGTTTCTGGAGATCACATTGTTGAAGACTTTAGAGACAGAAAAAATAACCTCTAGTGAGCATACACACACACATATACACACACACATCTACACTTTTGATAGGCATTTTAATTAGGTCTAAGGTCCATTAAACATGTTTACAAATGCATCACTAAGCAGCCATATGTCTCTCTGAGTGATCAAAGGATGTTTGAATCATGAGAGAGGAAAATACAAGAACCTTGATGAAATGCAGAGCTCTAAAAGATGGATGGCCAGACACTGGAGGATAGAAGGTGATAATAAGGGGAAAAACCTTAAAAGTAAAATAAAAATGCAAGTTGGAATAATGATCTGTTTGTTTTGAAGCCTGTGTAAATTGGCAGGGGGAAAGACAGCATTCGTTGTTAAGTTTCTGGAGACCCATTCCTGTCACTCAGTCCTTTTTTAATTAATCTCCCCTAGAGTGTTATTTCTATTCCCTTCCTCAACATACCCATACTGAGAAGAGAATAAAGAAACTTATGCACTCCCCTTCTTAATTAATTTCCTTCCAATTCCCTCTACATTTTGAAAAAGGAACTCTATTGCCAGCAGAATCTTCTTCATGTGGGAAGGTGCTTTGTTTTTGCCAAGGGAGACAAATGTTGCTTTTAAAATAGCAGCTAGCTCTTTGCCACTGCCTGGGGAGGGGATGACATTACCAAGATTGATTTCTTCTCCAATATACTCTCCTAAGCTTTTCCATAACCTCTCCTTCTATGTTGGAGACATGAAAGATGATGGAATTGGAAGAGTCATGGAGGGAAGGCCCCTGGATCTCCCAGTATATCTCCAGATCTATGAAGGACCTACCCAAAATGAGTTTATTTTCATGAGTAAAAAGGACCTCAGACATTATCTTAAGCCAACTTTCTAATTTTTTATGAACCCAGAAAGGATGAGACTGTTATAAAAGATCATATAAACAAATATATAGCAGAACTTTAAATTACAACTAAGAAAGTGACTCTACTTCCAGAACTCTTTCCATTATTATATGATGCTGAAACCTACAATCTTTGGACCAAAAGGTTCCAAACATGAACCTTTAAAGGAAATGGCAAAATACAAGTATAACTTTTAAATGACTTTCAATCATTTCCCTCTCCCTTCCTTTAACCTATTCGCTATATATTTAGCAAGACGTGGCAGTTGAATTGAATCTTAAAGGAAACAAGAGATAATATAAAATGGGTTAGGAGGCAAGGTATTCCAAGCAGAGGAGACAGCTAGGAAAAAGCCCCAGAAATAGTAGATTGAGTATTACATGTATGAGCAGTAGCAGATAAAATATTATTTCTGTATAAAAGGTACACAAATGGCAATAAACTGTAAAAAGATTGGAAAGTTAAAAAGGAAACAAGTTTGAGGGGAGCACAAATGACAAAAAGAGAAGTTTGTATCCAACACTAAAGTAATAGGGAGCCCTGGAGTTCAACAAGCAGGGAATAGAATAAGGTGACATAGTCACACCAATATATTAGGAAAACCACTCAACTGCTATGTGGAGAATTAACTATAGAACTAGAAAATTCAGATGTTTGAGGCCCTGTAACTATGCATTTTGAAAGACACTAGTATTAGAGTAAGAGTTAGGGAGAACATGTCATATACCTACTTTCTACTTTATGCTCTTTTAAAAACCATCATCCTGTGTTTAATATATAAAATACTCTGTTGTTTCTATTTCCTCTTCTAGTGATTACCTCACCCACAGAATCATAGGTTTATTGATCTAGAAATGAGAAGAAACTTGGACGCACTCTAAGTGCAACACTCCTCACCCCCACACGTTAAAACCAAGAAAACTGAGATGTAGTGAAGTAATTCCACCAACACCACAGAGGAAATGTGTCAGCTCCAAGATCTGAATTCAGTCAGGGCCCAAGTCCAGACCCACTGTTCTTTTTACTGTGTCTAAATGAAACAGAAGACCTTAAGCTGCATTGATGGTGGAGTTGTCGAGTGATCCATCCATTCTGGAGAGAAATTTGAAACTATACCCAAAGGTCTATGAAGTTACACAAACCCTTTGACCCAGCAGTGTCTCTAGTAGGTCTATATCCCAAAGAGATCATAAAAGAGGGAAAAGGAGCCACATGTGCAAAAATATTTGTAGTAGCCTTTTTGGAGTGCCAAGAGACTAGAAACTATGCCCATCAGTTGGGAAACAACTGAATAAATGATAGTTTATGAATATAATAGAAGAGTCTTATTCTACAAATGATAATGAGCTGGCTGATTTCAGAAAAGGCTGGAAAGACTTACATGAACTGAGGCTGAATGAAGGAGCAGAACTAAGAGAACATTGTACAGAGCAACAAGAAAATTGTGTGATGATCAACTGTGATGGACTTGATTCTTTTCAACAATGAGATGATTCAAGACAGTTCCAATAGACTTATGATGGAAACTGCCATCCACATCCAGAGAGAGATGTAGATCAAAGTATAGCATTTTCATCTTTTTTTCATACTTCTTCTTTGTTGGCTTATTTTTTTTTCTTTCTCATGTTTTTTCTCTTTTTTGATCTGATTTTTCTTGTGTAGTCTGATGAATATGGAAATATGTCTAGAAGAGCAGCATATATTTAACTTATAACAGATTACTTATTGTCTTGGGGAAGGGGGGGTAATAGAGGGAGAAAATTGAAACACAAGGTTTTGCAAGGGTGAAATGTTGAAAACCATTTTTGCATATATTTGGGAAAAGAAAATACTATTTAAAAAAGGAAACATTAAGCCAACTTCTAAATAGAAACATAGAAGAGTGTCCAGGTGGTGAACAGATTACATCAAGAAGGATATGCAAAAGGTGGTATGGGGAGATGGCATAAACTTCAAAAGAGAGAGTAGATGGTAGATTTTGTTTTGTTTTTCATGACAGAGCAATATCCTCAAATGAAAATAAGCTTCAAGGACATGCCAAATTCTCTTCTTGGTTATGTGAGTTGGAAAAAGTGAAATTTAAAAGTCATCATTGTAGCTCAAAAACATAGAATAATTCTCAATGGAAATCCAATTTTACCTATTGTCAATCAGTAAACATGTCTTAAGCACCTACTATGTACCATGTATTTTGTTAAGTGCTTTGGGATACAAAGAAAGACAAAGGCAGCCCTTCAAGGAGCTTATAATTCAGTGGGGAAGACAACATGAAAATATATATGTAAAGAGCAAGCTATATTCAGCATAAATAGGATATGCTTCACCAAAGCCACTAAAATTCAGAGGGGTTCCAAAAGGTTTCCTGTAGAAAGAGTAATCTAAAGACCTCCTTAATATAGCAAGTCAGTAGACAGAGCTGAGGAGGGAGAAAATTCCAGGCCTGGGGCCCAACCAGAGAAAATGCCTAGTGCTGAAAGAGGCAATATTTTGTTCATGGAAAAGTCAGGAAGTCAATCTCACTTGATCAAAGAAAAAAGATGTCCAGAAATAAGGTATTAAAAAAAACTAGAAAGATGGGAGAGGGTAGGTTATAAAGGGTTTTGAATGTCAAAAAACACATTTTATATTTGTTCCTAGAGGTGATAGGGAGTCACTGGAGTTTTCTGAGTAGGACTTAGACTTTAGGAAAATAATTCCTGATGGAAAGACCAGAGCTGAATAGAAAATTTGACTTTCAAATACAAGACTTAGAAAAAGCATAAAATATAAACAGGAAGTGAAAATCACAAGAGTCTTAACAAGGTTAAACTGTTTACATTCTTATATGGGAAGATGATACTTATAACTCATAAGAATTTTTTCATTGTTAGGACAGTTAGAAAGAGTATATATAGACAAAGGGCACAGGTGTGAGTTGAATGTGAAAGGATGATATCTAAAAATACAATGAAGGAGTGAGAAAGGAATATTTGGGGTGAAAAGGAAAGAGAGAAATGGGCTAAATTATATCATATAAAAGAGGCAAGATAAAAAGCTTTTTACAGTGGAAGGAAAGGGGGAACTAAATGGTAGGAATAAAAATTTTACTTTTATCAGAATTGGCTCAAAGAGAGAATAACATGCATACTCAATTGAGTATAGAAATCAATCCTATCCTATAGGAAAATAAAAGGGGAAATAAATGAAGGTGGTGGTGATAGATGGAAAGGCAGATTAAGAGAGGAGATAGTGAAAGAAGAAAAAGAATAGAATAAATGGGAAAATAGGATGAGGGGAGATATATTAAGCAATAGTCACAGTGAAAAAATTTGAAGCAAGTTTCTCTGATAAAGGACTCATTTCTCAAACATATAAAGAACTTATTCAAATTTATAAAAATAAAGTCATTCCTCAATTGATAAATGATCAAAAGTTATGAACAGTTTTCAGATGAAGTAGTCAAAACTCTCTATAGTCACAGGAAAAAAAAAAACAACTCTAACTCATTATTGATTGGAAAAATGCAAATCAAAACAATTCTGAGATACTACCTCATACCTATTAGATTATCTAATATCAAAGAATAGGAAAATGATCAATGTTGGAGGGGATGTGGAGAAAAAACATGAAACATTACACCCTGTTGGTGAAGTTGTGAACTAATTCAACCATTCTGTAGAGCAATCTAGAATTATGACCAAAGGGCTATACAACTGTGCATACAGTTTTGACTTAGCAATACCACTACTAGGTCTGTATACCAAAAGAGATATTTTTAAAAAAGGAAAATGACATCTACATACAAAAATATTTATAACAACTCTTTTCTGGGGACAAAGAATTGGAAATTGAGGGGATGCCCATCAATTGTGAAATGGCTGAACAAGTTGTGGGTATGTTATTATGGTGGAATGCTATTATTAAAAATGGTATAAAATATTCCTGGTATAAAAAATGATGAGCAGGATGCTCTCAGAAAAAAAATTGGAAATACCTCCATAAACTGATATAAAGCACTGTGCACAAAGTAGAAGAAATACTATTATATGATCATCTGTGAATGGCTTAGCTATTCTCAGCAACAGAATGGTCCAAGAAAATGATGAAGGATTTATGATAAAAAATGTTATCCATCACAAAAGAAATAACTGATGGCCTTTGAATCTACATTGAAACATTCTTTTTTAAACTTTTCTTGAGGTTTAATTTTTTAGTCCATTTTTTTTCTTTCACAACATGACTATTATGGAAATGTGCATGACTACACATGTATAATCTGTAATAAATCGTTACCTTCTCAATGGGGATGGGGATGAAGGGAGAAAATCTGGAACTCAAAGTTTTAAAAGTGAAAGTTAAATTGTTTTTACATATACTGAGGAAAAATTAAGGTACTAAATAAATAAAAATAAATGGAGAATGAAGATCTTGAAAAAAAGCTAATGGATTTCACAACTAAGAGATCACTGGTAACTTTGGAGAAAGCCATTTTTACATGTTGATAAGATCAGAAGCCATATCATAGGGGGGTAAGAGAAGGGTATGAAGAGAGAAAGTATGGTTTTATCAAGCAGTTTGGCTACAAAGAACAAAAAAGAGTGAGACTCCCGGGGCATATCCAAGATGATGGAATAGAGAAAGCCCTCAGCTTAGCTCCACCAACATTCCCTTCCAAACAACTTTAAAATAATGTCTCAAATAGAATCAACAAAAGGTAAAAGGGAAAAATTCTTCTAGCCCAAGACAATAAATATAGGATGTCAGAAAGAAATATTGGTAAGATAGGATGGAGGCTGGCTGGAGCCCATCTGTTTGAAACACCAATGGTGGTGGTGATGGTAAGAGAAGCAGCAGCAGCTTTGGGAGCTATTATACGCTAGATGGTAAGAGGATGTAACAACTGATTAGAAAGAGTTTACAGGGTTCTCATGTGCTAACATAAGGCACAGGACCCAATACTTTTTGGGGCAATTATTCAAATACTGTGGAGCCACAGTCAGGATAACACAAGATTTAGCAGCTACCATATTAAGAGGATTCCTGAAGGCAAAAGAACTGGAATTGTAGCCAAGAATAACATACCCAGAAAAACTGAGTACAATCCTTCATGGGGAAAAATGGATAGATAATGAAATAGAAGGTTTTTAAGCATTCCTGATGAAAAGACCAGAGCTGAATAGTTAAATCATTAAGAAATTTTTTTTTAAATCTACATGAGGAGATAGAAAAAAAAACCTACATTTAAAATAAATACAAACAATGCAAAATACTTGGAAATCTACTAGCAAAGCCAAGTCAAGAGATTATATGAAGACAATTACAAAACACTTTTCACACAAATAGAGACAAACTTAAGCATTACAATTCTACCCATTAATTTACTTATTCAATGACATCTCAATATAATTACAAAGTAATTGTTTCATAGAGCTAGAAAAATAGTAACAAAAATAGAGTGGTCGATCAGTGAAATAGATTAGATCTATAATTATATTGTTCAGTTATTTTCAGTTGTGTTCATTTTTTCATGATCCCATTTGATGTTTTCTTGGCAAAGATATTGGAGTGCTTTGCCATTTCCTTCTCCAAGTCATTTTATAGATGAAGAAATTGAGGCAAACAGGATTAAGTGACTTGCCAAGAATCACATAACTAGTAACTATCTGAAGATAAATTTGAGCACATAAAAAATAAGTTTCTCTGATTCCACAGCCAACATTTTATCTACTGTATGACTTAGTTGCCTTCAGGTGCACAATACATAATAGTGAATGGCTATAGTAATCTAGCACTTGAGAAATGCAAAGATCCAAGATTTGGGGACAAGAACTCATTATTTAACAAAAATTTTCTTCTAAGAAAACTGGAAAGCTTTTTAGCAGAAATTAGGCATAAAATCAACATCTTCTATATACCAAAATAAGATCAAAATGGATAAATGATTTATACATAAAAGATAATATCATAAGTAAATTAGGGGGAGCAAGGAAAATTTTACTTGTCTGAACTGTAGATAAGGGAAGAGTTTATGACCAAAAAGAGATTAAAAGGATCTTGAGGAATTAAATAGATGATTTTTATTTCATGACATAAAAAAAGCTTTTGCATAAACAAAATCAAGGCAGCCAAATTAGAAGGGAAAACAGAAAACTGGTGGGGGGAGTTTGTACAGCTGATGAAAGTCTCATTTCTCAAACATAAAAGGAAGGTACAAACTATAAATATAAGAACCATTCACCAGTTGAAAAAGAACAAAGATCAAAAGAAAAGAATGAGCAGTTTTCAGAAGAAATTAAAGCTTTCAATAGTCACATGAAAAAAACATGTTCTGCTACCACTCATTAGAGAAATGCAAATTAAAATGATTATTGAAATATTACCTTATGCCTATCATATCATTTAACATAACAGAAAAGAAAAATGACTAATGCTGAAGGGGATGTGCAAAATATGGGACACCATTAATTCACTGTTGATGGAGTTGTAAACTAGTCCAACCATTAAAAAAATAAAACAAACTAAATAAAACATAAGAATAAAAAAAGAATAGAAAAAGAAAGACAGAAAAGGAAAATAGAAAATACATACTGTGATGTTCACAGCAGAACATCAGGGAGGATTCAAAATTCCAACCATTCTTAAGGAACTATGTGAAACTATGTCCAAAGGCTTATAAAACTTGCATACCTTTTGACCTAGAATTATTGCTGTTAGGTCTGTATCCCAAAGAGATTAAAGAAAAGAAAAGGACCCTTGTGTACTATTTATAGGAGCTCTTTTTGTGGTAGAAATGATTTAAAATTGGAGGGAATAGACATCAATTGAGGAACCTCTAAACAAGTTGTGGTATACCATTGTGGTGGGAAACTGATAAGCTAACAGAAATAATGAAGGAGATGGTTTCAGAAAAAAAAATAATAATCTGAAACTTCCTGCAAAGTGACGTAATCAGAGCCCGGAGAACATTTTAAGCAGTGACAACAATATTGTAATGATGATCAACTATGTGAAAGACTTATCTGCTTTGATCAAGGCAATGATCCAAGACTATTCCAAAGGATCCAAGATGAAAAAAAAATGTTATCCACTTCTAGAGGAAAAAACTTCATCAACTTTGAAGATATACTTTTTAAAACTTAATTATTAGTGGAGTTTTTGAGAGTGTTTTCTTTTGCAATATGGCTACTGTGGAAATGTGGTTTTTATGACTTCACAATTTGATATCAAATTGCTTGCTTTCTCCAGATGTAGGAGTAGAGGGAGCAGCAGGGGAGGAGAGAATTTCTTTTTCTTAATTTATTAATTTTTTTTAGTTCTTAACATTTGCTTTTAAAAGATTTGGATTTCCATTTTTTTCTCCCTTTCTTCCTCTATGCCTCCTCCCAAGATAGCAAGCAATCTGTTATAGGTTATACACGTGCAATAATATTAACTACTTTTACATATCAGTCATGTTGTAAAAAAGGAATCAGAACAAAAGGGGAAAACCAGAAGAAAGAAAAAAAACAATAAAATAGTAAAAACTTTACCACTTATATTTATTATCGACTTGTATATTAGTTAAATCCTATTGCATAGCTCTTTCTCTGGTTGTGCATAGCATTTTTCATCATGAGTCTTTTGTGACTGCCTTAGATCACCATATTGCTGAGAAGAACTAAGTATATCAAAGTTGTTAGTATGTATAATGTCTTCCTGGTTCTGGTCACTTCACAACATAAGTTATTATTTAAGTCTTTCTAGGTTTTTCGGAAATGGCAGAATCAATCTCAAAATGTATGCTAATGAATGTGGGTTTTTTACATGCAACAGATAAATATTTGATGAAATAAATAAAAATGATTAAAGAAATACAGGGCAAAAGAGATGTAGAATTATAGGAAGATGGAAAGATCAAGTATCCTTTTTTCAGAATGGAAGAGATATTTGAAGGCAATAGGATTTAACCAGTATACCAGTCGATAATAAATATAAGTGGTAAAGTGAGCATGACAATAGGTGCAATATGTTGGGGGATTACACATGTAGGTAGAGGGGTTAGCCTTTTTATGGAGTAAGGCCACTTTATCATATGAGATAGGGAGGAAGGAGGCAGTGGCAGAAGGTGCTTGAGTGATAGGAGATGAGAAACAGGAGAACTGAGGGTGCTTTACCGAAATTAAAGGCAGGGCTCTCATCTGGTAAGAGTTGGGAGAAGGGGATCTATGGGAGATTTGAATAGTGAAAAAAAAGTGGACCATGAGAATGAAGACAAATTCATTTGTAGTAGAAGAGCAATAAATAAATCAGGCCTTGGGAGGAATAGGGCTGATGTGTAATAGAGAAGCATCATAGTACCTAGCACAGGTGAAGTTAGAGGAAATTTGGATCTAAGGAGAATTATGCAAGCAAATATGGTATTTTTAAAAGATTCCATATTTTAAATACAAAACACCAGTTGGTGTTAGTAATCAAGGCTGAATGAACTATTAATCATCTTTTTAGTCCAAGAAAGTATCTGAGAATGTCTAATAAACTCAGTCTTCCTTCCTTTCCTATGACTTAAGCCTCTTTAGCAATTCATTCCCTCCTTTCTGGGAGATTTGACAATTTTTAAGCCTAACGCATTCTTTTTTTCTCAGGGATAACAAGGAAAGTGGTTCCTTTCTCCTTTTAACTCCTCCCATGGCTTTGCTTTAACCAGGAGTATTTGGGTCTCTGATTCTCACTTTTTTTTTTTTTTTTGCCAAACTTATAAAAGTCAAATAACAGCACTCCCTTTGCCTGAACAGCTCCAGTTCTGAAGTTCAGTCCTGCTCTACTGAACCAAGTAATTCATTTCTTGAAAATGGAATTCTCTCTCTCCAGGATGGAAGAAACCCCTTCTTCTTTCTCTGACCTGAACTCTAAATGTGAAAAATAAGTAAACAACATCCTCAAATAGCTTATTTTTGTTTGCCAGAATTTTTTTAAAATCACATTTAAAGATTTAAGACATAAAGGAAGCAATGGGAATGGAAAATAAAATGAGAACATCTTCCAAATCCTAGTCACTTTCTGTTGTCTTGCAGGCTGTAATAGAATCAAGGGATGAGGGAATAATTCATGCTCTAAAACAGGAAGCATTGCCCTTCACTTGGTGTATAGAGAGTTATTTTGTCTCTGGGCTTTTATAATTGCTTATAATTATGCTTAACATAGTACTTAGAACATAGTAGGCACTAAATAAATATTAGTAGTTCTTGATGTGTTTCTTGTTGTCTCCTATCCATTGCCACAGTGCCTCCCTTCCCAGCCATCTGTGATAATTTTCTTTCTCCTGGCTTCAAAGATTCTTGTGTGAATAAGTCAATGATCAAACCATGCTAAGCACTGGGAAATAAAGGCAAAAATAATCCTAGTCCTCATGGAGCTCATTTTCTAAAGAGGAATAAAACACAAAAATAAGCCATTCACATACAAGATATATACAAAGTAAATATGACCTTATAAGGAAAGCACTCACACTGAGGGAGATTGGGAAAGATGTGTCTGCTATCTGTCTCATATTTCTATCGTCTATTGAAAACTAGGTAAGCCCAAAACAATCCATCCAGGCAGCTGTCTGCCTACACCACGTATCTTGAATCATCGTCTCCCTGGAACAGTCCCAAGAACAAGTTATGTAAAATGCATTTATTAAGTTTAAAATTCCTCATAGTAACATTCAATAATCCCAAGATAGAAGTTACTAATTTGCTTGCTCATTAAGGTTTAAAGATATGCAGAGCATGTAAATCATTAAAACTAATGTTCAAGTGCAAAGCTTCTCTACAAGAAAACCTGTAGGTTATTGTTTCTGAAAAGATGGCTCCAGAAGGAAAAAAAAATCTTAGGTTGAATGGGCGATGTGATAATGAGAATGGAGGGCCAACAAATTTCTAAAATATCAGCTTGAAACACCAATTAAAGACCTGCTGAAGTCAACATTTTTTTCATGAATAGGCCAATAACTGTATTCCATGGCTCAGCTGATTCTCGGGGCTCTTTTTAGAATGCCGATGTTCGATTGGCTCCGATTCAAGGCCTTTACTAGGCTCAACATTACAATTTTTTTTTCTTATATTAGTGGGCTGATGATTATAGGCTCATAGATTTAGAATGTTAGAGGCCTAAGCTATAGTCATTAGACTTACTTTACAGTGAAGAAACTTCTGCACAGAGAGATTAAGTGATTTGTCTAGAGTCAAATAGCTTTTGATGCTTGACAAAAGATTTGAATTCAGGTCTTTTTTTTTCCCCCTAACTTATCTTCACTATATCAAAGAGCAGAAAAAAATGAAAGGGTTCATTTTATTTAAACTCTCCTGACCTGATCAAGAAGATGCTTTATTTTTGGAAGGGTAGGTGAAGATGATTAAATTATACTAAGGCATGAAACTGATGAATCATTCAAGATGTTTGTTTCTTATTCCAAAACTTGTCAAGTAGCTTGTCAAGATAAATAGGAATTGGTGAGACATACATTTAATGAAAACTTTTTAAAGTATTTTGGCTGATGTTCCTATAGACATTCTTAAAGTAAGTGTGTTTTTATTGAAACATAAAACTTCCTTTGATGGTTCACATTCCATTGTTATAGGACAATACATGTGTTTTTTGTGAACCTCCCTAAACATTTTAAATAATAGGACTTAAGAGAAAAAAATCTTGAAGGTATATTGAGTCATTGAGTCATTCTCTATGACAACATGTGGGAGGAAACGACTGCTATAAAAACAAAAAAACATCAATAAAATGTACTTTTAAAATAATAAAAATATATCTTACCGTAGAACCCAAATTATTGCTCAAGTGCATCCTGCTTTCTTACTCCTGGTTTAGTTGTTGTTGTTTAGTCACATCCAACTCCTTGTGACTCAATTTGGGGTTTTCTTGATAAAGTTACCAGAATGCTTAGTTGTCCATTTCTTCTTCAGCTTATTTGATAGATAGGAAATGGAGGCCAATGGTATTAAGTGACTTGTGCAGTCATGTAGCTAGTAAGTATTGGAGTTCAAAATTTGAACTCATGAAGATGAATCTTATTGAGTCTAGAATTGGTACTCAATCCACTGAACCACTTAACTGTCCCATGTCCAAATTTGTAGCTAATAAATTCAATTTCATAAGGTTCTTGAGAATCTTAGCACTTCTAGAATCTATTTTTCTCATCATTTATTCTGATTCCAAGGTTATTGTCGGCAATTCCTTGGATTTGGAATTAGAAAGAGCCAGATTCAAAGCATTCCTCAGACATTAGCTATTTGATCCAAAGTAAATCACTGAACTTCCCTCAGCCTCAGTTTCCTCAGGTAATATGGGAATAATAATATCTACCCCCAAAATTTGTAAGGATCAAATCAAATAGGTAACATAAAACACTTTTTTTCTAATCTTAACACACTATATAAATTATAAGTATATTCTTATCATTGTTACTGTTATTATCATCATAATCATCATCCCCCTTTTCATATTACCATGTGGCTATTTCCCATTCATTTCCAGGTTATAAGAACTCCAAGTTGCCTTTCTCTTCCCTAACTATGAACCTAGGTTTGCTTTGCTATCTCCTTGAACTTTAACTAAGAAAAAAAAAACCTTCCTTATCCAGCTACCAGCAGTTTCATATATAAATGGCTTTTGAAAGCATTTATTTTTATATTCTGGAGATTCTGATGATCTTGGCTTTAGCCTTGTAAGTTTTCTCTCTCTTATTCTTGGGCACCTTCTCTCCAGTAGAACTAAAATTATAAATACCCTCTGATCCTGTGAACAATGTATATCCATTCCAGAATTAAAGGATTGGAAGAGTTCTCTGAGGTCATCACAATCATGCGTAAGTGTGCAAGAATGCCCTCTTCAACCCATTCAGCAACTAGTCAATCAGCATTTGCTGATTCTTTCAAGGTAAGGGAGCATACCATCTCTGAGGGCATAACTCATTGTTTGAAGGTTTTTCTTTACCTAAATTTGCTTCTATGCAGTTTTCATTCATTTGCCCAGCTTTGCAGTTTTAGATCAAGCAGAAAAATCTGGCCCTTTTTCAATGTGACAGTCAACATGCAAATCACGAAGAACTGGTTTTGATCCCCATGGCTGATTGATGCTAGTTTTTTGATCCTGGTTCTATATTTTCAATACCCTTAGGAAATTCCCTAAGGCTTAAAGTTGAAAATCATATGATAGTCTCCATTGGTAGAGGAAATTTCCTCACTGGAAGTTTTATACCAATTAAATCACAGATCTTTTTGTAAAAAAAAAAAATTAACAGTGATTTTTATTTCAACTTCCTCACATGGACACTGTGAGATGAGCCTTGGTGATTCTTAAAGTACTTTTTAAAGTGAATTGTTATTGTGGCTATAATTAATGTTACCATCATCACAACATCATCAACCTCAATTGTATCTTCATTCCATAACTCTTGCTAGGAAGACAAAGACAGAAAATAAGAGGAAAAAGAAGATATTCTAATCCGTTCTAACATCTCTTAAAAAGCTATTCACTTTCCACCAATTTATCAAAAGTGCTCCAACTCCATTAAGCAAACTCTCATTTTAAAATCAGTCTTGGAAGTCTGAGGCTTGTTTCCAAGGTGATTCCAGGATGCTTCATGATATACAGTATGACTCAGCAGGCGCTCTGAGAAATAGCCTGAAGACTAGAAGTTGCAGCAAAATACCAAGTCATGAAATCATTGAGGAATGGGGTTGCCAATTCATCTCAAATATCCTTCAGAAGAAGTCATAGTAGTTACTTGTTGGCACTTAGATCTGGAAGGAGGTCCACTTTTTTTTTTTCAGAAAGGCTAGAGATGCAAATTCACTATAGAGTTATAAAGCTAAACTTTGCTTTTAATTAGGCACTGAGCAATGGACAGCTGCGAATTTTGTAGGTTCTGCTCCAAAGGATTGCAGTCCTATTACTGGGCCCCATTTGTTGGCTTAGTTGAATTTCATCATTCAAGAAGGGTCCAATTAAGGCTGCATAAATAATAAAAATGCCTTCAATTGCACTGTCTCCAGAGAGGAAAAGTGAAAGTGCAGGCTTAGAGCAAGATTTGTTCAAATAACTTTAAGATTTTTTCTCTTTTCCTATTTATTTTAATATTTGCTTGAACAGGCTATCCAAAAATCTGATTTAAAACATTTTTAGTCAATGAGAACACTGGAACATGTTTTTGATGTTAATAGCAGAGAATTCTCTCTTTCTTGTTTATAATTTCAGTGTTACAAATATTAAACTAGTACTTGTGTTTTTTAAAATCTTGTTTTATTGACATCTTTTGGCACAGAGTATAGAGTTCAATGAACCTGGAATCAGAAAAACTAGAGTTTAAATCTGGCCTAGCAACCTTCTAGCTATGTGAATCTGGACAAATCATTTCACCTCTGGGTTCCTCAATGTATTCGTCTAGGTGTTGTGATTGTTCAGTGCTTTTTCAGTCATGTCCAGCTCTCCATGACCCCATTTGGGATTTTCTTGCCAAAGATACTGAGGCAGTTTATCATTTTTTTCCTCTAATTTAATTCACAAATAAGAAATTGAAGCAAACAGGGTTAAATGTCTTGCTTAGGTTCACACAGTTGGTAAGTATCTGAAACTGGATCTGAACTCATGAAAATGAGTCTTTGTAATTCTAAGCTTGCTGTTCTATCCACTTCATCATCTAGCTGCTCCCCCAAAAGATCTGTGTTTCTTGTAGGTTCTTCTGAATTACAAGTGGAGATACTCACCACGGTATTAAGGAAGAAGCCCTTCATAGTGACTAACATACAGTAAATATTGGTTGAATTAATGGCATAGGATGGAGTTGTTTGGAGTGGATTGGAGAGAATGGCGAACACTGTTAATGCTAAACTGAACAAAATCAAGTTTAAAAAGTGAATCCAGTTGGAGGACTAAAGAAACTGGTCAGAAGGGAAAGGAACCTGGGGAAAAATGACACTCAGATTAGTCGTAGCCTTTGCTTTTCTGCCATATTAATTCCTTCAATAAACATGGGCCATCAAACTTTACTCATAGTAAATTGAACAAATCATTAGACTAGGACTCTGGAGATTGACATTTATTATCTTCTGAAGTCTAACAATTATTGGCTGCATGAATTTGAATAAATCAACCAATGAGTAATTACCTGGAGCCTATTTTCTCTGAAGCATTTGTTGAGGGCTGAGGCAAAGGCAGATAAAGACATCAACTCATGGGGGTTTTCCTCTTAAGGAGTTTAGCATTTCCTTGGGGAGGCCAGATTAACGTGCAGGAAATAAAAAGGGAATGATCAAAGTTGCATGTAATCAGTTCTTAAGGGATGTGGCAGCAGCCACACTACATCACTACATAGTTACCTTTTCTCTCTGGGGCTTATTTCCTTTTCCCTTTTCAAGGCTACTCTTTCCAAGTACATATAAAATATATATTTAGAAAAGAACCAATCCCAAAGTGAATCTTGTACATGGTCAAAAAGTGAATTGGAAACACATGATACAATGGGAAGTCTACATGACTTTGCTCAAATCATTTAATTTCTCTGATTTCTATCTTCTTTCCCAGGATTAAATACTAGATCTGCTATATATTTGTGACACGTATGACATTAGTTATATGACCACTTCCCTTGCAGCCATTGCTTCATCTGTCAAATGAGAAATAATCAGCTTCTAAAATTAAAATGGAAAAGGGAAGAGCCTAATATCCCAATTTATAGAGGGGTTAATAGCCCTTTTAAACTTGTTTCTGGCTTCCACAATTCCAAAGCATGGGATCTCAACTTAGAACTTCCCTCAGTTTCTGGAGTCCCCTCACTCCAGAACCTCCAACCATCTCCATGGCTCTTTCAAAGGAAGCATCTCTCTGTAAGGGCCGATCCTTTCCCCATTAATGAGTTGCTGCTGAAGCATCTATTTTGTGGAGAAGCCAAAGGTAATCTTCATTCTTTTCTCCCACTTGTAGACTTTCAGGTCCTTTTAGTATATTGTGTTTTTTCATCAGAATATAAGGCCCTTGGGGGAAGGACTTCCTTATTGCTTATATTTATATTCCCAGCACCTGATAAGGTATCTGGCACACAATAAGTGCTTAATCAATGCTCATGGCAAGCCTGACCAACCTCCCATTTATTAGGAACAAGACCAAGCTGTCTAATATCCAGAATATATGGCAATCAGAATGTAAGAACTCAATAACTCTGCTAACAATATTAACAGTACTGATAGCTCACATTTACCTTGAATTGTAAAATTTGCAAAGTACTTTACAACATAAATAAGAATATATACAGAATGAGACAGCTAGATGATACAGTGAATCTGGATTCTGGATTCAGGAAGATCTGAATTCAAATCTGGCCTCAGACACAAGTCATTTACCCCCCCATTTCCTTTATTTTCCTCAATATAATAAGCTGGAAAAGGAAATGGCAAATGACACCAATATCTTTGACAATAAAACCCCCAATCCGGTCACAAGGAATCAGACACAATTCAACAAGAATAGCAACATTATATTGAATATATGAAAGATGAACACAAGGTAATTTGGGGAGGGAGGTCACTAGCAACAGGAGAGAGAGGTATCCAGAAAGGTTCCATTAGGAAGATGGCACTTGAGTTGAGTCTTGAAGGACCCTAGAAATGTTAAAAGCTTAAGAGGGAGCATTCAAGAACTGAAGGACAGTAGTGAAAACTTCTGGATGTGGGAGTTGGGCTATCACAAGTGAGAATTGTTAAGTGGCTGAATCGTAGAATATCTTTTGTGGAACAATGAATAAGAATGATGGAACAATATGAAGGGATTGTGAAAAACTTTAAATTTCAGAGGAGGACTTGCACTCAGCAGGCAGTTAATAAAAGCTCAGCTGCTGCTATTGATACTATGTAGTTGAAGGAACTTTGTTTCATCAGCCTGAAGCACAGGAATACAGGGTGATTCACTACATTGTTACCTTCTCTCTTTGGAGCTTACTTCCTTTTCATTTCTCAAGGCTACTCTTTCCAAGTACATATATATATATATATATTTAGAAAAGGAACAATCCCAAAGAGAATCCTGTACGTTGTTGCATTTCTGGACAGCTCATCGTATGTCTCACTCTATGAAAGCCTCCAATTTCTCAAATCAGGAGTTTACGTCATTCAACCTTGGCTGAAGGTTTCTTTTGGATGCTTAATGAAAGAAAGAATTGCTGTGCAAGTGAATAAGAGATACACCATTAGGGTGGGAGTGAAGATTCTAATATTTTATGAGTAAGCTCCAGTCCCCAACTGCATGGAACTAGGGAAAATGCTAACTTGAATGATCTTTAGTGTATTCTTTCTAGTCCTTACTTGGTCCTTAGATGGAGCTTCTGAAGGTCTGGGAAGTAATTATCCCACATTTCTGGGCAAGCTATCAATCGTTCAGACTTTCCATTCTTTGAATTGCAGCCTTCTCCTCCCTGCTTGACTCCCTCATGATAATTAATAAATTAATTAACAATTAATTAAATTAATAAATTAATTTATAAAATCTTTAACATTCCTAAGAGGAAAGTATATAAGCACTAGGGATAGATTTGACAGTTAAAATAATTTGTTAGGTTCTTTTCAGAAGGGAAAACTTTGATTCTGTCTTCTCGAAAGCATATATTCCAATAAAAACATGATGTAACTGAAAGATGACTAGTTTCAGAGCAATATAAGATCTGGGTTCAAATTCTGACAGTACTACTTGCTATCTGTGAGACCTGAGCTAAGAAGCTTTGATTTTCTCTTCTTATAAGGTAGTTTCCTCTTCTATAAAATGTGAAGATTGCACTTGAAGATTGTTAAATCCCAATTGTATGACAATAATAATAATTCTTGTCCAAAAACCAAAATTCTTTGCAGGAATCCCATGAGAGTACCTGAGTAGGAGATGGGAGAGGGACTTCAGGGGTATTTGGCAAGTTGCCTAAGGTCATACAAGTAGCCAATGTTTGGGCTGAGGTTCAAGTCTCCACCTCCCAGCTCTAATTGCTACCTCCCATTGTTTTCTCACATCCAATCATCCTTTAATTCCTTGGTTCTTTCTCACAAACCACATTAAAGGTCTATTAACTTTTGGGAGAAAGTTACATCAATTCAATGGCATTTGAAAAGGAAGGTGAAAGTCTCCTGGGATTAAAATAAACCTCAGGATCCTGAAAGAGTGATTTGAAGTAGCTTGTCCCCAGAAGGGCAGAGGAGAATCTCCATCTTTCTGTAAGAAGAATAACTAGGAATTGTTTGAAGATTAAGATAGCATTTCAGACCCAACTTCAGGTGTACAGGATGTTACAGTTGCCTTGAATATGCTTACAGGAGTGATATTTTTCACTGAACAAGCCAAACTCTCCAATTCCTTTCTCTTATGTTTTTATTTTGAAATCCTTTTAAATCTCCAGATCTGTTCTTCCTCATTTCCTGCAGTTGATCTTCTCTTGTAATTTAGCATATAAGGGGGCAGCTAGGTGGCGCAGTGGATAGAGCACCAGCCCTGAGTTCAGGAGGACTTGAGTTCAAATCTAGTCTCAGGCACTTAACACTTCTTAGCTGTGTGACCCTGGACAAGTCACTTAACCTCAGCCTCAGGGGAAAAAATTAGCATATAAATTCTGATTGCTAATTGGTATCTCCACCACTAGAATGTGAGCTCCTTAAGGGTACTACTTTTACTTTTCTTTGTATTTCTCAGTAAATGGCACATTCAAACTGCTTAATAAATGCTTTTCGGTTGATTGGAAAATAGCACATAATTTGTAAATAATTAGACAAGTGAGGAGTGAAATATGTAGACTAATTAATATACACAGCATTTGACCTTCCTCCTCTGGCCCCCAACGTTTTTTCCCTCATTACCATCATCTGAGATTAGACAGAATTCTAATTCTTACAAGGGAGTATTTGAGGAGCTGTTAGAATTCAATATGACGAATAGGATTTATTAAGCCCTTGCTGTATGCAAGTATATGTGTTAAGTATTATGCTAGATGCAGGGGACAAAAAGACAGAAAAAGCAGATCATTTTTGCTTTAAAGGATTTATCTTGTCCTGGACAATATCATATGCATGCAGATATGAATCCGCAATAGTTTGTGGAGGAAGTGAGTACACAGAACAGCTGCAATTAGGAAAGGCTTCAGGTAGCTAAAAGTCAAAATGATGATTCCAAGATGTAGAAGTGAATAAGGGATGCATGTAAGCAGGGAGATACAAAGATATAAAGGCAGGAAATGGAATCCTAAAATGAGAAAGAGTAGATCAGTTTGATTAGAAAGTGGAGAAGAATGTGAAAAACATTTGAAAAGCTCAGTCAGAACTAAACTGTGAAAATCTTTTCATGCATAAAGGGAAATGGGAATAATCATGAAATTATAACATGACTTCATATTTTAAAAGCCCTCAGGGCTCTTTTCTCTATTGTCCTTTGAAATGTGTTGTGCAGAGATGATTTTCAAAGTGCTTCATAAACATACTTGCAGAACTTGTTTTGAATAACATGAGATGTGAAAAATGGTTCAAGTGGTTTGAAAGTTTCTGAATAAAACAGTAAAGCACTGTGCCTTGATGTTCAAAGTTATTGGAATTAATGAGCATTTTAGAGAATATATATATTTTTTTATTTCCATGTTTTTGGTCAGGTAGAAGGCAGAATTGGGGGCCAGATGGATGTTTATTGTTTCCTCTCACTGGTTATCTAATATAATTAAAGTGAATTTTTATTTTCCATTACTTTTCATAGAATCACAATATCAGTATTAGAAGGGATTGCAGAAACAATCCAACAGATTACATAGTTACATAGGAAAACTACCTGTAACATGAACCAAGGCTTTCAAAACTTTTTCCACTCATGACCCCTTTTTACCCAAGAAATTTTTATGTGTATTTTATGTGTAATTTTTATTATGTATATAGAAATATAAAATAGGTATACAAATCAAACATTTACTGATAGTAAATCATACTTTCACAAGTTCCATTCAGTTAGATTATCCTAGATAGGGTCCTATATGGGTCATAGCCTACAGTTTAAGAAGCTGTGACAAACAAAATAAACATTCTGCTTACCTTCACTTGGAGACATCTATCAAAAGGAATCCTCTATGTTTGTGAGGTTACTCATCCTACTTTTTGACAATTCAAAATGTTTTTCCCCTTAAAGAACTATGTCTATCATCTGGGTTAAAGTAGAGCAAACATGGTTCTTCAAGTCCTTGAATAGAGGCATTATGTTCCCCTTAAAGTTCTTCAGGTTAAAGATCCTTTTCTCTTTCAATTCCCCCTCATAGAAATTGGTATCCAATCCACTTATGATACTCATTATACTTTTCTAATTGGTGTCTTTCTGACATTGCTACAATGTAGTCACTAGAAATGAGCCCAATATTCCAAACATTTTCTCACCAGGGTGGAATACAACAGAATTAACATTTTTCCTAGTTCTAGAAATGATGTTGAAAATCATATTAGTTTTTGGAGGGCAGCTAGGTGGGGCCATGGATAGAGCACCAGCCCTGAGTTCAGGAGGACCCAAGTTCAAATCTGGTCTCAGACACTTAACACTTCCTAGCTGTGTGACCCTGGGCAAGAAGAGGAAGAAGAAGAAGAAAGAAGAAGAAGAAAGAAGAAGAAGAAGAAAGAAAGAAAGAAAGAAGGAAGAAGAAAGAAGAAGAAAGAAGAAGGAAGAAATAATCGATTTGCGTTGATAACTCATGTTGAACTTAAAGTCCAATGAAGAAGATATGCCTCCTACCAATTACTGAAAATCATGCTTCTACCATCTTACTCTTGTAAAGGTGTTATTTCAAACCCAAGTTTGTTTAGGAATCTTATTTCATTTCATTGGGGAAATAGTTTTTAGGATCCTGAGTTTATCATCCAACACACTCGCTGTCCCTTATAGTTATGTATGTCCCACCTGGGCATCTTCATCCAAGTCATTGATAAAAATATTTAACCACAACAAGGTGAAGGGTAAATCCTGAGAACACTCTAGGAGACACTTCTTTCTAAGTTGTTGATCCATGAGAATAATAAATGACTCTGTAGTTCTAGCATTGGCATTCAAGCAATAACAATATCAAGCTCACACATTTCATTTTGTCCATTAAAAAGTCAGCTTTTCAAAAGTCAAATACTTTGTAAATATCACTTCAAACTATGGTATCCCCCTGATCTATGTTCAACTTTTCAGTTACCAAAAATATTTCCAAATGTGTAGCTGCTTTTCCCTTTTTCTTTTCCAAGTTGCATCAATCAGAATTTGACATGTGTATGAAGTGATGAATAATTAGCTGGTATAATGGATTCAGGGAAGCAATTTGTCTTTTGGCAGCCAGAAATTTGAAAAATTAATCAGTGTTTAGCAAGCCTTTCCAACCTTTTTATACTTAAAAGAGGAAACAAAGTTAGTTTCTATTTTGAATGTGTTGCATGTCCATATACTGAATTGGAGAGCAATTGTAGTTGAGAATAAAGGAAATTGATAGAGTTGGTTTGCTAAACTTTCTACATGATTTATGTTATTTGGTAGCATTTAGTCAGGACTTGGTTGGAAGAAAAAGAGATTGAATAAATGAATGAATGAATGAAAAAGCCCACAATGTAACAAGTTTTGTCCTATATTCTAGGAATACAAATTTTAAAAACCAGCACATTTCTGCCCTCAAGTAACTTACATAAGTTTTAATAGGAAGAGATTGGAAAATAGGAATGATGACCAGATTTGGGAAATTAAAGAAAACTGAGTGGAGTCATAAGGCATAAGTCATTATATTCTAAACACTGCTCTTAATTTTGATTTGCCAGGTTCTTAAGAGAACATAATAATTTATCATTTGATATTTATTTAATCTTTTGAAACAGAAGTCAGTAATGTTTTCTTGCCACCCCTCCAAAAAAATTTCTTGTCAGTATTTTCTGAAAATATCAGAAGGTAGAATCTTCTCAACAACAGATGATTATTGCTTATTCCTGCTCAAATATTTTCAATGACTTTCAACTACCTCTAGAATAAAATATAGATTCTTTAGCCAGTGATTTCAGACCCTGTACAATCATATTATATCCTCCTTTCCTAACCTTATTATGTATCATTAATCTTCTTGCACTGTGTTCTAGCTACATTAGACTATTGACCATACTCTCTCTCTGTCTGCCTCTCTGTCTCTCTCTCTCTTCTTTCTCTCCCTCTTTCTCACTCTCTCTCTCTATATATAATATATATGTATATAAAAGTATATGCATATGTGTAAACATATACATATATATATATTGATTTGGAAGGTGCTTGAAGAGAATGTTACCTTTTGCCTATGTATCTTCAGACCTTTACTTGCTACCTGATCATATGTAAGTTTGCTAAATAAATATCTGATTGATTAGACACATACCTTGTGATATTGATATATAGATAAAGTTTTTCTTTTTTACTTCTGTATACTCAGAACTTACTATAATGTCTGTTATATATATGTATGTGTGTTTAATAATAATAATAACCAACAGTTATACAATGTTTTAAAATTTGTAAAGATTTTTACAGTTGTTTCATTGCTATTATTTTTCTCTCTTGATTAATAATTATTTATATATTGAGAGATTCCATGAATCATCAGTGTACCTAGGGATGATTCATGCTTTCTCAGGGGTTCTTTAAAATTAATACTATCCTCCTTTTAGGAAGGTTGTTGTCCCTTTCCTTGATGCTCTCCCTACTCCCCCCTCCCCCCAGCCCTTAACTTCCACTTCCAGTCTAATTTTCTTAGTCAGCAATTCACTGGAGAGCAAATTTCAAAGGAAACCAAGAGGTTCCCAGGGCTCAGTCTTCAAGAGACTAGTTTTGTACCCTCAGGCATTACACATGTTCTGCCTCATCTTTGTATTTCCCATTGTGGGGTTTTATGAGAAGTTCTGCCCTGGGGGGAAACTTTGAAAAGAAATGATTTAGGCTTGAGCCTATGTTCTCTTTCCCTATGGGCATGTGTGTCTGTGATTCCTGGATGTCTTTGGGAGCTGGTGGGGGCAGTAAGTTCTGGTGGAGACAACTGGGAGAGGGTAGAGAAAGGCCTCTCAAAAAATTATTTGCAAAGTTGGTGGATCTGCTAATTTTTTAAACAACATTATAACATCACTGTTTATTATTATTCATTAAAAGTCCTGATTTACATACCACTTTGTCCTGCAGAACACTTTAAATAAATTAGCTAGATAGATGTCTGTGTTTACACAAAAATTAAGAAAGGGACAGAAGAAAATGAACCTTTCAGTTCCTGAAAAGCTGCAGGTGTTAACTTAGGTAAGTGAAAAGAATAGCAAAACCTGGAAGTTCAGGGAAGTGACATGAGGCCATAGAGTAGGAAAAATGAGTTGAGGGGCTCCTGGCTCCAATAGTGTCCTGATGACTTTTGTAGAAATGGCTTTTTAAATTATGAGGGAAGTCCCCTGGAGCCCTTCTGGCAGCTGGTCAGGATTCCTTGATGTGGAGCTGTGTTTTAGGTTAAAAGAAATGTTAACCTAATAACCAAGTACCTTTGGTACTTCCAGTATATGAAAAATTCAGCATATGATAAAATAAAATAAAGTCATAGTATCAAGCATTGCTTCATTTGTAGCTACTACTTTCTATTATAATGTAAGGGAAAGTCTTCCCCCTAGTTTCTTTGAAACTAGCTGAGTCCTCAGAGCCTAAGTTCAGATCTTATCAGAGTTGTAATGATCAGAAAAGACCAGGTCTAGCCAGTGGCTTGTTCCTGTTGTTCAAGTATAGGCCAGACAGATAGGTCTCTCTGATGGCTTTGATGGCTGGCAATGTTTTATGTTTGTCTTTGTATTCTTTGTGTCTGCCTCCTAGGAGTGCTTCATAAAAGCTTATTGATTTATTCATCCCTGTTCTTCCAGGACACAGAAGTGAAAGACCAAGTCTCTGGCACAAATTCTCATGGAACTAACTTCAGGAAGATCCATAAATTCATTCCTGTCTCTGAAATTTCCAACTCAAATGACCATGGGAAATTCATTTGATTTTCATCTCTAAAATAGGGATATTTGATTTTTGTTTTGTTGAGTATGAACATTTATTTGGAGGATTTCCTTCTTTTTTCTATTGTTCATTTGGACCAAATTAGGCAGGAAGAGAAAAGAAAAGTTTATTAATTAGAAAATAATAAAATTAATTTTGAAAAATAAAATGAAGACATTGTTAACACTAGCTATCTCAATTCAATCATCAGGCATTTATTACCATGTTTTAGGCACTGTGTCAGTCACATGAAGACAAAATGCACTCCTCTTACTGAAGGAAAACAACATATAACCAAATAAATAAAATAAAATAGGATAATAATAATATTAATGATGATGATGATGATGGTGATATATAAGAAACCATGGTAAGTACTTTACAAATATTTCATTTGATCCCCCAAACCATCCTAAACAGTAGGTACTATTATTATCCATATTTTACAGTTGGGGGAAAATAAGACAATTAAGTGACTTAATCTCACAGACTTATTATTAGAGATAGTTAAGTATCCCAGGTCTGATTAGGACAGATTTTATTGACTTCAGATTTATATTCTATCTACTACATCATCTAACTGTTTGGCAATTGGAAAAGAGCAAGAAAGACTTCATAGAGGAGAAAACACAAGTATGGTCTTGAAAGAAGCTAAGAGCTCTAAGTAGAAGTGAACTTATCCTTTGAACTATTTAGGTAATATAGTGGATAAGAGCACTGGATCTGGACTTAGGAAGACCTGAATTCAAATCTTACCTCTAAAACTTACTAGCTCTGGGACTTTAGGTAATTTAAAACCTTTCTCAGATTCAGTTTCTTTATCTGTAAAATGCTGCTAATAATAGTATCTAGTTCACAATTACTGTGAACACACAATGTGACAACAAATATAAAGTGATTTATGAATAACAAAGTATTATGTTAAGAGTTAGCTATTTATACTGTTATTGCAGACATAAGAGATGGCTTATACAAAGACTTAGGCAACTGCAGTACAAGTTTTCCTGGGACCAAGAATGGGAAAAGAAAGGTAATATCTGGAGAAGTTGATTGGAGGCAGATCATGAAAGGCTTTCATGGTGGAAGGATCTGTGGTGATATGTGAGGGTTGGAGGAGATTTATTATATAAAATGTTTTGCTGATTTTAAAATACTAAAACATTGTAATTATTTATTATTCCTTTGAATTCTACAGGATTCCATTGAGTATTTCATCAAAGCCAGGGTATTAGCTGAATAGAATTGACTTGAGTGTATATGCCAAAGTAAAGACTATACAAATGGACATGAATATGTATGTGTGTACATGCATGAGATCTGATATCTCCTTATCTGCTTCCCTTCCCAATGCATTTGCACAGCAGTGCCCTTTGGCTGCACTGGATTCTGCTGGAATGCCCTTATTTCTTTCAAATTACAATCCAGGTCCACTTCCTTCCTGAGCTATTATTTCATTCTTTATTTCATTATGAATGTTCTCTGTCTCTCTCTCTGCCTCTCTCTTTGTCTCCCTCTATCTCTGTTTCTCTCTGTCTCTGTCTAGCTCTCTTATCTAGAGAGCCTCCTCCTCCTCCTCCTCTTCCTCCTCCTCCTCCTCCTCCTCCTCCTCCTCCTTTTCTTCTTCTTCTTCTTCTTCTTCTTCTTCTTCTTCTTCTTCTTCTTCTTCTTCTTCTTCTTCTTCTTCTTCTTCTTCTTCTTCTTCTTCTTCTTCTTCTCTTCTTCTTCTTCTTCTTCTTTTCTTCTTCTTTTCTTCTTCTTCTTCTTCTTTTCTTCTTCTTCTTCTTCCTTCTTCTTCCTTCTTCTTTCTTATTCTTCCTCCTTATTCTTTCTTATTCTTCCTCCTTATTCTTTCTTCTTTTTTCTCTCTTTGGTGTACTGTAAGACAAGGCAAAAACTATTTCCTTTTTGTTATCTCATTCCCAGAGTTACACACATTGTTTAATATTTTATGAATCAAATGGAATGGAATTTTTTTCCCTTCAAACTTATCAATCTCTTTACTAAAATTACCTTCAAAATGGATAAGAGAGAACTCATCACAGGCTCATCAACATACCACAGCCAGCTCAGACTTGGAGATTGTGACACATCTTCTTTAAAAAGTAATTTTCCTTAGGTTTGAAACTCAAACTCTTGTTGAATAGGTGACTGATGTTCAATAGTGTCAGGGATTCAAGACACATGCCCTTTTATAGCCTTTGCCATTTCAGATGGCATTTGTCTTTGCTTGGATTTTGCTCAAGTATCGATCCCCCACTTCAGTCTGCTTTCTTCAAACATAACTACTAATTACAGATCATTTTTTAAAAAGCAAGCATCCTAGGCTTTTGTACTGATAACAATACAATTTAATTTGATGAATGTGGAACATTTTTTTTTGATTCAGCAGTGGCTCCATTTGAATAAGAATTTCATTACTGAAGCAGAAGATTGTGGTCTAGAGAAAAAGAAAACTCAGAAAGCTTGATGAATTGAGTTCAGATAAACTACATACACATAAATATATGAACATCCATGTACAAACATCCATGCACATACATACACACATGCATATATATTATACATATATAATATCACATACTATATTCTATATTTAAGTTTCCATTGCTTAATCATCTAAAAATCATGAACAAGTTATATTTATAGAGCACATTATGGTCCAGGCTTATCCCGGTCAAGTCCATTTTGCATATTTCTGCCAGAACTATCATCCTGAAAGGTCATTTTCATCACATTGCTCTCATCCTCAAGGGTCTGAGATTCCCATAGTAAATATAGAATCAATGTGAGGTGATGGAAAACTCACTAGATGCAAATTCAGAGGGCCTGAAAACATCTTGGTACTCTGATTTTAGGTATGCATTTTCCTTTGGGAACTCAGTTTCCTTATTTGTAAAAATGAATTATACTACAAAGTTTCTAAATGTCCTTCCATTTCTAAAAGAAATCTGAAATCCTAGTCTAGCATCTACAAGCCTACCTATCAAATAATTCCATCATACCCCCACCCACCTTTGATAAAAATGTCTTATCATCATTTAAATTTGCATATAAATATATTTCACCTCATGCCACACATTTTATACTTCAATTTTTCTTGGTACAGCATCTTTTTTTTTTTTTTTGAGCTGTCCCTTCCTCTGACTTAGAAAAAAATTACACTTTTTCAGTAAATTTGGTCTCAATGTGGCAAAGGGAACTCATTTATGGATTGATTCTATCATCAGCTGCCTGTCTGCAGATTTTGAGATTTTGACTTGGAAATGTTTAATGATAAACACAAACTCAGTTTTCAATAAAGTAAAGTAAATTCTTTGGGAGCAATGGTCCAGTATACATTTCTAAGTCTACACACCCTTGCTTACAACACTGTATCAAAAGAAAGGTATATATCTTGATGTGAAATCCTTCATTTGTTGGCTTAGAAAGGTGTTTTTCTAGAATTCTTGAAGAGTATTCAGAAATGTAGACCCCTTGATATGTCTTCTTCTTCTTCTTCTTCTTCTTCTTCTTCTTCTTCTTCTTCTTCTTCTTCTTCTTCTTCTTCTTCTTCTTCTTCTTCTTCTTCTTCTTCTTCTTCTTCTTCTTCTTCTTCTTCTTCTTCTTCTTCTTCTTCTTCTTTCTTCTTCCTTATTCTTCCTCCTTATTCTTTCTTCTCTCTTTGGTATACTGTAAGACAAGGCAAAAACTATTTCCTTTTTGTTGTCTCATTCCCAGAGTTACACACATTGTTTAATATTTGATGAATCAAATGGAATGGAATTTTAGGTGAAGTTGTCCTCCTGATCAGAGAAACTAGGTGACACAGAGAATGGTGTACTAGACCTGGAGTTGGGAAGACTCATCTTCCTAAATTCTAATGTGCATTCAGATACTAGCTGTGTGACCCTCGGCAAGTCACTTCACCCTGTTTGCCTCAGTTTCATCACCTGTAAAATGAGCTGGAGAAGGAAATAGCAAACCATTTTCATATCTTTGCCAAGACCTCCCTACCCTCCCCCCAAAAAAGAGTAATGAAGAGTCAGATGACCTGAAAATGACTCAACAACCAAATGTCCTGATCAAATGGGTATCTCCCCAATTTAAATAGTGATCTCAGGCTGTTCTGGGGAAGGGATCTCCTGCTCTGTCTTATATTACCCACAGACAGTATTTCATGCTCATCTTATGACTATGTATCTAGTTCCCCACACATGCACCTTTTCCTCTTCTGCAAAAAAAAAGGTCTAAATGACATTTTAACTTGATTTTTAAATAGAGCTGAATTTTTGTGCTGTTTATATTTTTCCAGAACCCAAATGTAAGGGGGAGAGGTCATGAAATAATTACTAGGGAGCTTTGGCTATGAAGTCTATCTTCTGTCATCAAATGTTCTCATTCCCTCAGCTATAAGACATATGTCTTGTTTTTATTTTGTTTTATTTTTTTCCTGCCAGAAGAGCCTGTGAAAAATCCACTCTTTCATCTTTGATCATACAGACTCCACTTCTAAGACTCACCAAAAAAGTTGACTTGCTCCTGTGACTCTCTTGATGAATCTAACCCCACACTGACCTCCTCCCTTATTTAGAATCTCCTCACTTCTTTCAGATAGACCTTGTACCACATGGTCTTTACTTTTTTCATATTTCCTGATGATGATATTTTAGTTGGCACATATGTAACTCTTGTCTCCTAATTAGATTTCAAAATCCAAGAGAGTAAGGTCCAAGTCTGTTATTTCTATTTACCTTGCATAGCACCTGGTATGGTTTTAAGCATACACTAGAAATTTAATAAACTCCTAGAGTTATTATTTCTTCATGACTATCTATAGATATATTTGACACACCTATGTAGTATATATATATGATAAATATTTTATACATTAATTTATTTCATATATTTTAGCATCTTATCACAGATTTGATACAAAATTTTAAAAATAACTATATACAGATGACTAGGATTTTTTTTTGCTAAGGAAATAAATATTCCCTTCATTAATACCGATCAGTAATTCTTCTGTAACCTATAGTTATAGAGAGTTGCTTAAGTTAATGAACCATTCAATGACTCATTCCAGATCATATAGTCAGAATGCATTAGAGGCAAGACTTAATCTGAAGTTGATCTAATTCACAATGTGTAAAGTACCATCAGACTGTTCCAGTATTCCATCTTATCTTTAAAAAACAAAAACAAAAACACATTTTAACTGTTCTAACCTTTCACTGAAATATGAAAGACAATTTCAGATTGTAATGAGGAAGAATGAAGGCTGTTTTGAAGGGCAGGCACAAACTGGCAAGCAATTTTATTCTACTAATCCCAGACTAGCTGTGATTCCATTGGTACACTATCACAATTCTTAATATCCTTAAAATGGCAGTGGAGCTGACTTCATTCACCCTTAGAAAAGGAAGCCTGTCACTCAAAAAAAGGAGATTATAAAAATAGTCTATTACAGAACACTCCTGCTGATGCCCAAGCCATCCTGGGCCATGATTTCCCAGGACCTTAGTGTATATACAATGACCTCATTGTAGTCACCATGTGCATGGCAATGTAGGATTATATCATACACATACAAGTTTGAGCAATGCAAACTAGGGAGTATCTTCATTTTAGGACTCTATTTAGATTCCTGGGCAGATATGGGACCAATGGGATTTGATCAAGAAAAGCTAGACTTTCTAGGGCTGAGTAATCAAAGCTAATTGTATCCTACAGCAGTAATTCAACCAGAATGGAAATTAGTTCATCGAGAGAGAAAGGCTAGATATGTGTATATTCATATTTGGAAAGAACAGATTTTTTTTTCCTTTCCAATCACTACTGTTCTCCATCTTTCCCTCCTTGGGACATATCCTAATGCCTTTAGGCATTCTTTAATGATCTCCTTTAAAATAAGCCACCATTTATGCCATTATTGTTCCTATAAGAGGTACCACTTGGAATGATTTTGGAGAACACCTTGCCAGGAGTAATCTTTTCACTCCAAATTAAAGGACTCTTCATCTGTCAGGTGAAAAGTTTAGGTCAGATTTTCTATAGTTCTAAAGATAGTAATACTATGCTAAGACTAAATGCTGATAGAGCAATAGATAAGGCACAGGCTGTAGAGGAGATGGGATTGGGAAAATTTATCAAAGAAAGTAAAATATAAAATTGGGATTACAGGACATGAGTCTTTTTCCTTTCTCTCCCATTTTCCAAAAAAATAAAAAATAAACTCCAACACTAACAACAAATGTATCTTTTAAACAAATGGGAAAAGCTCCCAAAGAACATGCTATATCTCAACACACAATTAAAATGGGATTCAGACTTTCAATTTCCATTCATTGGCCCATGAAGGGTCAGGAAAGGAAATATCTGGATTAAATTGGTAAGAAACAAATCTATAGGAATTGCACTTTATTTTATTGATTTGTTCATTTCAGCAGTCAGGCATGAGCTAACATTTGACAGAGTTTTAATGAAATCTGTGCCCCCCTTCTTTTCCTGTCTATACATGCAACTCTTGTTTTTATATTTGTAATTCACAGAATCACAAAATTAGAGCTGAACAAAACTTAGAAAACATCACGTTTGATACTTTCCTTTTTAGAGATGAGGAAACTGATTCCCATAGAGATTAAGTCCCCATACAAGGTCATTTAATCATAAGTGGCCTGACCAAGATTTGAATGAACATCCATTAATGAGGTTCCTGAAATATTCCTAAAAGAAATAATATATAAGTATCAGGATTGGACCTCTGGGAAGTTCCAGGAAAGATTTAGATGAGAAAATTCCTCTAACAGATCTACAGATCTGTACCTTTCTCATTTATACTTTTATAGTTGTCTAGAACACTGATTGAAGAAGAGAATTGCCTAAGAGAATGTAGTAAGTGAATTCAAAGATGAGATATGAACCTATCAACTCTGTCTCTATAGAATACTGTCATTAGAATGTCTACATAAAGTGTAACATGCATTCAGAGGCTCAGGAGGGAAGTAGCAGGGAATAATTTTTCCTCTTCTCTAGCATGATGGTAAAGAAATCTTCCTTAAAGATTTGGGTGATTTCCATGTCAATGATTGCATATCATTGCTTGTTACATGTTGCAAACAATTCTTATTTCTCATATTCTTGACACATAGGACCATGGAAGGAGCCTTGTCCAAGCACTTCATTTTATAGCCCGAAATGCAGAAAGATGACTAATCAAAGATTACATAGAAAGTAAACAGCAAAGCCAGAACCTTGACCAAGTCATCATGTAAGTCCATGCTTTCTTTTCCTACAGCGCCACACTAGTCAATGTCTTGTGAGATGCTAAGTATAATTCAAAGTCTCTTGACTGATTAGTCCAGATCACAAAGCACTCAAGATGTAAGGAACCTCAATAATTATCTAATTCAACTTCTCCTTTTATGGATAAGTAAAGTGATATTAAGTGAGGGAAAATGACTTGCCTGTAGTCACTATGAGAATAAATGTCAGAGTCAGAATTTAAACCTTTTTTTTTTTACTCATAGCACAATACTCTTTTCATTATATGACATTTACATAATATTTCATGATCTTAAGTCCTCATAAATCTTAAACATTTAACAATTAATGTTTAAGCTTCTTAATTTAAGAAACTTCAGAAATGTATTTGATGGGAGGCAGGATAGTGTAAAGGAGAAAACACTGTTATTGTAGTTAATAGATTTGGGTTCCATTACCATATCTATTGCTAATTAACTGACCCCAGGCAAGTCATTTATGTTTCTCTAATACACTTTCCTCATTTTTTCTTCCTCCCTTAGAGAATTTTTTTTTGCAAGGAGAGCACTTTGGAAATCAGAACATTTTGTAAATGTGTTATTTTATGACTATCATTATAATTATTAACAATTTAAACAATTCTCCAAATGGGTTAGATATTATTTCCCTTTCTACCTATGGCAAAGACACTATTCATTGAAATCTACTATGTATTCAACTCTTTTTGGTGCAATATGGAAATCAAATAAATTTAACACATTCATTTTGGCTAGAAGGAGATGATACTTTCATTGGGAAATCATAATAAAATATGGAACAATTAAAGAACAAACTAAATTAATGTACAAGATTGATTGAGTGGTACAAACAATGAAAGTTATGGCAGTTTGGCGAATGGAACTATCCATGTGGGGGTGATCGTCATCAGAAAAGACTTCATTCTCACTCCTGTGCCTCCTCGCTGTTGAAGTGACTGTTGTTAGAACCAGTTGGTCTGATTCTTCTGTTGTTTTGATTCCAGGTGTCCATAGTCCAGTGCAGGCTCATTGTCAAAGAGCACACTGTGATCATTCCTCATTCAGTTAGTCCTCTTCCCTGTGGCTTGAACAGATGGTGTTCAAGTTAACCCTGGCTGGCTGGCTCTCATTCATTTAATCACAGCACTGGTGAGAAAGCTGTTTTCAACAATTCTTAGAGCAGAAGATATTGCTTTGTAAGCCTCCTACTCCCAACAAAAACCTTAAGAAATACCAAGAAAAAAAAAGTTTCATTTTTTTTTTTCTAAAACAAAGTTTCCCTTGTCTTCTTGGATTCCCGAGGACGGGTCAGTTTGTGGTCCCACAAACCTAGACACCTATTCTATACTCCTTTATCTCCTTGTCATAGATATTTTTATTTCTATCATCTTCTCCTTATCTCTGCTGGCTTAGAAAAACTGCCAGACAAGCAATGCTTTATCACTAATGAGTATAAAATCTTCCATATGGAATCCTTCAAGGTCTCACACAACAAGGGCTGGTAAATTTGGATCTTTTCAGAGATTTTGATGGGAGACTTAACTCTGTATCCACATCCTAATTCTAGGAGGATTTGAGGTGGTTGCTCAGAGAACAGATTGAGTTTTCAAAGCAAAGATGACCAAATGAAAGAAAAGGGCTAAGACAGAGAAGTGATTAAACTTTTCAGTATTTTGTAGAATCTCCACCTGGGAAACCTCAAGGCTCCTATAGAGAAGGAGAATGGCCTTTCTTGAACACCTAACAATTAAGATTTCAGTTTCTTAAGAAATTTCAGAATTGTGTTTGATGAGAGGCAAGATAGTATAAGGGAGAAACCACTGGGATTGTAGTTAATAGAGTTGAGCTTTTATTGCCATCTCTTTCACTAATTAACTGATCCTGGGCAAGTCAGGTGCCTCTGATTCACTTTTTTCATTTGTAAAATTAGGATAAAAATACTTTTCTTTCTCCCTTTGAGGATTTTTTTTTTGTAAGAAGAGCACTTTGTAAATCATAGTGTCACTCACAGAAAAAGGGACAGATTTCTGTCTAAATTACACATGCCTTTTCACTGATATCAGTGTTCTCACACTTTAAAATACTTAAAGTAATTCCTTAAAAATTAAAATTGGGCAAGTGGAAGCTAATGACTCCATGATAAACCAAGAAACACAAATCACAAGAATGACAAAGTAGAAGAAAATGTGAAAAATCTCATTGGAAGAAAAATTGACTTGGGAAATAGATAAAAGAGAGTTAATCAATTATTGGGCTACCTGAAAACCATTATTTTAAAAAGAGCCTAAACATCATATTTTGAGAATTATCAAGGAAAATTCCCTACTATTCTAGAACCAGAGTGTAGAATAGGAATGGAAAGAATCCAGTGACCACCTCCTAAAAAAGATCCCAAATGATAACTCCCAAAAATAGAAGAGCAAAATTCCAGAGATCTCTGGTTAAGGGGGAGATACTGTAAGCATCCAGAAAGAAACTATTCAAGTATCATGTAATCACAGTCAGGATCACACAAGTTTTATATGGTAGGATATATGACATTCTAGAAAACAAAAGAGCTAAGATTTCAAGAAAGAATAACTAATCCAGTGAAAGTGAGTCTAATACTTCAGAGGAAAATTGATATTGTTTTATTTGGAAAATTGATATTTAATGAAATGGAGGCGGTTCAAGAATTCCTAATAAAAGACAAGAGCTGAATACAAAATTTGACATTCAAACACAAGACTCAAGAGAAGAAGAAAAAAGAAAACATGAAAGAGAAATCATAAGGGACTCAATAGTGTTGAATTTTTAATAAACTGTTAAATATTAGGACACCAGTAAATAGAAACAGGAACTTGATGTCTCCAAAGTGAATGTCTTCATTTAAATTTTAATATCTTGTGATGTAGGTCTAATAAAAATTAACAGTAAGGCCAGGACCAAACCTTTGTGCTTGTGGAACTGATTAAAGTCCATCTGAGCATTTTCAGTGCTATGCTTTGGTTAAGCTACACAAACTAATAAAGGAAATAAAAATTTTTTTTATAAAAATTTAAATTTATATACTATGTCAGTATTGATTATTTTTTACATTAAAAAATCAAGGTTTTTTTGGTTTAAAAGTAAAATATGGTAAATTTAATATAGCTTGTGTAGTAAAATAAAATTTGTAATAGTAAATTCATACTTTGTAGTATTTTTATATTTTATGGTGCTTTTTTATTCTGTAATACTTTGTGATGTTCTGTAATATTCTGTAATTATTTATTCTAGAAGTATCTAATAGTAGTTTAAATGGGTTTGTGGTAAGTAGCTGCTATTATATATGGGTTTAACCTATTTCTCCGCGGTATTTTGTACCATACTAGAGGCCTATCATCCGGTTTGGGGGTTTGATGGAAGCGATAAAATTTAGTAAGGGGGGTAGGGGGGTTTAGTTCATTTATATCTGACTTTTTGCAATCCCATTTAGTTCTTTCTTGGCAAAGATACTATAGTGGTTTGCCATTAGTGGAAACTGAGGCAAACTAGGTTATGTGACTTGCCCAGGATCATCCAGTTAATAACTAAATGAGGCCAAATTTGAACTCAGGAAGTTTTCCCTGGCTCCAGGTCTGGTGCTCTATCCACTACACAACCTAATCTATATTTTTTATCTAATAGCTAATATCTAGCTGTTTCTCTTAACCTAATTATCTCATTTATATGTGTGCAAAAGTTATTTCTCCTATATAGGAAATAAGCTGAGGACAGGGACTCTTTAATTTTTGGATTTGTATCTGCAATCCTTGCACTATGTTTGTCTAATTGATGACTGTTCCCCTCCCCTATTTAGCTCTCCCCAAAGCCCAACATGAAGTTGTCAACCAGCCTTATTTATTTGTTACCTGCATTGCTATATATGATCCTGTCTACCTAAGTTAGAAAGATACCATTCCATATAAAAGGTAACCTGAGATCCATAAGATGATGTTAAAGAAAATCATGCAGAATCTGTATCAGTCATCAGAATATAGGTAGGAGAAATTCCTGCCTACAGCCAGCCTTCATCATTCATCGCCTCTTACACCCCTGCAGATGGAGGCTGAATTTTTGAAAACCCATCTGAGCTTTATGACAGTTCTGCTGATAAGGTTATAAAATAGCAGCAAGCGTGGGCTCTGGAAATGGGATCCCTGCAAAAATGGTCTAGTCCTAGGTGGAACATTTAGCTTCTGAAATAGGGCTGGGAATTCCCACATAGCCACTACTAGTAGCCCAACTCAGACTTTTTTAGGCAAAACTCTACTGATTTCTAATAATGATAATAATGAGGATTTATATAACACTGAAAGATTTCCAGTTCTTTATGCATAGTATCTTCTTGGATCCTCACAACCCAGGGACATAGGTATTTTTATTATCCCTATTTCAAAGTTGAATAAATGGAAGTTAATGGGGGTGCTCAGTCACATAGAGCTTGCAAGTGTCTGAATTTGAACTTGGGTCAGCCTAATTCCAGGCCCAGCACTCTATAAACTATGGCACTACCAATGTGCCAAAAATTATATGTAGAAATACACACACACACACACACACACACACACACACACACACACACTATATATATATGATAGATTTAGAGGTGGTTGACACCTTAGAAGTAATCCAATCCTTTTTTTTCCCATTTTATATTAGGAAACTGAAGGCTAGAGAATTTAAGGGTGCCTAAAGTGACATAAATATAAAATGCCCAATGGACCCAGGTTCTCTGATTCCCATTTGGTTTCCTGTACTGTTTCCCCAAGTAAAGAAATAAATCCTTATCCTGTAAATTGTTGCTAAATAAACAAATTCCCAGTCTGAGGTCTAATAATAAAGATTTGTAAAATGGGAAAAAAAGAAGCAATCAAAGAGTCAATTTTTCTAGTTTGGATTTCTCAGATGTCTATTTTAATCATGACATGTTTTATTAATCATATCCCTTCTTATATATTCATATATAACATGAGACAGTCTGATACTGTTAGTATGGGAGATTTAAGGAACAGATCATATTGGGGAACCCAAATCCTTTGACCTGTAACTAGAAGGCAGCAAGGTTTGGGGATCAATATAGAGAGAAGAAATCCCAAAGGAATGATCATATTTAATATTTTGTAAGGTCTTTTCCCTATAAAGTCAGTAGTGCAGATATTTTACTACCTGTGTGGCCATGGACAAGTCACTTGATCCTGTTTGCCTCCATTTCCTCATCTATAAAATGAGCTAGAGAAGAGAATTAAAAAACAACAAAATCCTAAATGGAGTCACAAAAAGTTAGACATGACTGGAACTTATTGAACAATAGAAATAAACTTCAGTGTCAAGACCCTAATTTGTAAGGATGCGGTTCCTGCAAAACAAGAGAAGGGAATTGTAAGGGCCCTTTAAGTGGGCTGCGCCACAGAGCAACAGGAGATTTGAGTGGCCCAGAAGTAATGTCTGTGGATATAGGACTGCCCTGTGGGTGGGATCCTATCCATATTGAGATAGCTTCATAATGGGTGACAACTCTCTCGCTGGTTGGCTGTGTGTATGACCTCACAGGCCCTTTATAAGCCCATTGTAGACAGCAGTTGCTCTCTTTAACCTGGTTCCCTAACCTGGGGTAGCCAAGCCAAGCCAAGCTGATAGATAGCTGAGAGGTAAGGAGTTTGGTAGAGAACATGTGGGTCTTCAGACCAGGTGTTCACTAGGGAGCTGACAAGTCAGGGCATTATGTAAGTAGGTATAATAAAGGCTTTTAAGATTACACATGGCTGTTCTTGAGCGTGCTACTGCTTATTAAACTATAGATTCAAGAGATCATGTCCAGAGACCTTTGAAGGCCTCAGAGGAGGCGAGCCGGGTAGAGTTGACACTGCAAAGGTCAGTGGTCAAAGGTGCTCTGTTGGTCCTAGGGCAGACTAGTAATTGTAACTGCCAGGAGGGCATGTTACACTAATCTGATATTCTTTTATTCATGCATGAATAAGAAGGGTGTTTCATATGTCCTAACTACCAGTTAATGTTTCTGTGAGATATAGAAGCAATCATTTGAAGATGTAAATTGGTTGTGAATGATTCTTAAATATCTGTATTAAATCTCCTGACCAATGAAAAGTTTAAACAAACATCATTTATCAAGTAGGAGTGAAATGCTGTTAGGCCTTAGATGAAATCAGAGGAAAAGATTTATTGGGATTGGAGGAAAGAATTAGACATGTCTAATATAGCATATAGAATTAGACAATGGAAAACATGTTAGAAAATAGAATTAGACAATTTCTAATAAAATTTGCATTTTACTAAAGGAAATGGCAACAAAATATTTCAACAATCCTTTTAGAACCCAATTTCAAGAATGCTTGGGAAAGCCAGATCCTTTGACCTGTAACTATAGGGCAGCAAGTTTTGGGGATCAATAGAGAGAAGAAATCCCAAAGGAACCATCATACTTTTCCTTCCCTTCCTGTTGATTATAACTCAACTATGAACAATGTCCCCAGCTTAGAGCTGAGGGAAGATGATCTGAAATACTTGAGAACTACAGTTTCAGAGAGTATAATCTCTTTGAAAGCAAGAAAAGGACCCCAAGAGGATTCTATGGAGACTCCAAATCTCTTGAGTTCGTGCATTCATGTATTTATTCATAGTCCATACATTCATTATTCACTATGATAAAGGTATTCTATGTACCAATGCAGATCAGCTCCTAATGTACAACCAACTCTTCCAGAATTGTTTAGGTCACTTCTTGATGGGTTCAGAACAGTCTCTTCTATGACTGACTGCCTTTTTTTAAATCCACTGTTTTTAAAATCTTATGAACAAATAATCAAACTTGTTAGCATGTTATTTAGGAGAGAAGAGATAGGATTATCTATGCCAGAAGTATTTTTGTAAATGTTTAATAATCAGCTCTCTGAAAAAGCAAAAGGAATTCAAGAAATGATTTCTCCATCATTTTCTTAAATCTAAACATTCAAAACAAATCAAATCCTAGTTTCCTTAGTTTGTATATATATGATGTATAAAATGTTAATAATGCCATTTATTTATTTAATCCAGTTTCTGAGGTCTAATTGCTCACACTGAAAATTTAACAATCATCTCTCCCAAGCTGGTTCAAGCCGGCTCCAGCACACTCCTGAATTCTAGATTAAAGTTAGTACCAAATAAGTTTCAAGAGAATTTTTTAATGAGTAAAGTGCTTGGGCATTGCTATACTCATTCCAACCATTCATGGGTCTACTTCATTTCTCCTTTGTGCCTTTTTTTCTGGTTTGTTGGAATTGCTGCTTTCCATATCTGGAAGTTGTTAAAGTTCATTTTATCCAGCACTTAGCACAATGCCTGGCACATAGCAGGTAATTAATAAATGTTGATTGACTATTAGATCTCTGGTTTTAATTCTTATTGACCTGACATAATAATAGATCCCCATTAATGATTACAATTCTTACCTGAAATGTACTCTCTTCATCTCTGTGTCTTAGAATTCTTTTTATTCTGCCACCTCAGCTTCTATACAAAGTCTTTTTTGCTCCCTCCCGATCTGAGTGCTCTTCCATCCAAAATGAGCTTTTATACACTTAGTGTAAGTTCTTTCTCTTTCTCTCTGTCTCCATGTCTATCTCTTTCTCCATAGATGCACATATATATTATTTGTAATTGTTCAATTAAGTCTGAGTCTTCATGACCTCATTCTGGATTTTCTCATCAAAGATACTGCAATGCTTTGCCATTTTCCTTTTCTAGCTCATTTTGTAGACAAAGAAATAGACAAACAAGGTTAATTAGTTTGCTCAGGCTCATACATCTCATATCTGAAGCTGGATTTGAACTCAAGGAGATGAGACTTCCTGACTCTAAGTCTGGAGCTGTATCCACCAGAGCATCTCAAACAACGGCCTGCGGGCCAGATGCAGCCCACTGAGGATGGTTATGCAGCCCGCCGGGTTATGGCAAATGGGCTGAGGGGTGGAGACAGAGTGTGAGCTTTTGTTTTTACCATAGTCCAGTCCTCCAACAGTCTGAGAGACAGTGAACTGGCCCCTATTTAAAAAGTTTGAGGACCACTGCACTAGAACATAACCCAGCTGGTCATATCCATGTGCATATACACACATGTATAGATGCAGATATACATATGTGATCATATGTACACATATATGTATGTTTACACATATGCACAATGCATGTACATATATTCAAATACAAATTGCTGTCCTTGAAAGAATGTAACTTCCTTAATGACATTTGTTTTTGCCATCCCGATACCTAATATGTAGTAGATACTTATTAATTTATTGTCTTTTATGACTTAGAGGATCATAGATTCCCAGAATTTTAGAATTTTGAGACCTTCCAACCTTCAGAAACAATCTAGTCCAATGAAGAGTGTTGTAACAGCTTAAGGATATTTGGTTGGTCACCTCTAGATTTTAAAATAAAAAGCAATTCCTAGTCATGATATTTAATAATAAGTATCACGTGACTCAAATGCATTACTAGATTAAATTAAATAGAACTGAACATCTGCTCTATCGGTTTAATATTTAAATGAGTTTCCTAATTTATAATAATCCTTATTTTTCTGACACTACATTGATAATTTTATATTTTATGTGAATAATTTTCAATAAAAATAGCTTGAAACATTAATGGTGATGGCTCACTAAAGAAACATATTGCTTTTATTCCTTCAAGTGAATGTACTTCACCCTATTTAATATCAAACACAATTGTGACATATAAAATAAGTCATTAACTATCACATGGGAATTGCAGTAATTTAGTTCCAAGTTTAGATGACATTGTCAGATTGGTTTGAAAATGCAATTTTTTTATATGTGAATTAAGATAGTAGTTTTAATGTTTTAGTAACATTTGAATACAACGCTGGTGAGAGTTCTCTCCTCAAATGTTGTGTTCATCCTTGTAATCTCTAGCTATATTACATTACTGAAGCCTTTCTGATTTGGTCCAATGAGGCCTTTTAAACATTTTCAAATATGTTCTCAGTTCTATTAAAGTCCCAAGTGAGGGCTAAAAAGTATTAGAAATAATTGTTTGTTTTAATGATGTCAATCAATGCATTGTTGAAAACATGATGAAAACCACTCTTATGATTGCCAATGTATTAAAAAATGGAAATGAGCTGGACCAAGGATTTCATTAATGTAAGAAGCTCTCTGGTGAGAATGTTCCTTCTTCCATCAGAGGTTGGCAACTTCTCTGCCACTTGGCTTTTACAAAATTACCTAGAGTAGGGGCAGCTAGGTAGTGCAGTGGATAGAGCACCAGCCTTGAATTCAGGAGGACCCGAGTTCAAATGTGGTCTCAGACACTTAACACTTCCTAGCTGTGTGACCCTGGGCAAGTCACTTAACCCCAGCCTCAGGAAAAAAAATACCTAGAATACTGAGAAAGTGAGGCCTTCCCTAGATTCATATAGTCAGGATGGTCCATAGGTAGGATTTGAATGCAGATCTTGTTTCAAGGGTGGCTCTGTATCCCCTAAATTGTGCTGCTTCTCAACAGTAAAAAATATTTTGTTTAATTTCTTATGTCTCACATTATAGCCAAACCAGAATGAATAAAGTACTTATATGGGGTCAGTCAGAAGGAAGATTTGGCTGTCCAGAAAAAGCAACAACAAGGTTATCAGTTTTATTGACTTATTGAGATGTCATTTCAAAAAGGTCAGAAACTTAGGGGTTGAAATAAGGTCCCAGTGGATAGTCTCCTTTGGAAATATTTCACCTTTCAGTAAGATAACCACAACTGAGTTTTTTTCTTGACATTTGCCTTAGGGCCTTCTAAGTTCAATAAATTCAACTTGCCAAATAGTAAACACCTACTATGTGCAAGGCAAAGGGGATACAAGCAAATAGCTGTAAAGCAGATACATCTCTGTGAAGAAAGTGATGGGGAACAGGCAGCTACTGGGAGCCCTCCATTTTGTCTACAAAATCTGTGGCTATTTAGGTAGTGACAATCCATCCCCGGGTGATTGAGAATACAGGACGCAACCCCCAGATGTCTGCAGTGGAAGATGGAGAATCGAGTAGAATCGAGTGTGGCTGGGTTACTGCAGTAGTCTGCGAGATGGAGAGAACATTGAGATTAAAAGAGTGAGTCAGAGGGTATATGAGTATAAAACATGAACTTTTTTATTGAAGTTTTTATTTTCAAAACATACACATGGATAATTTTTCAACATCGACCCTTGTAAAACATTGTGTTCTAATTCTTCCCCTTTCTCCTACTCCTTCCCCTAGATGGCAAGTAATCCAATATATAAAACATGACTCTGAGTAAGTAAATACCTGTGGAAAGGATGGGGATTGGGTAGGAGAATGAGACTAGAGCTATAATTAGAATTGCAAAAGCTTCTAGGTTGGGGTGTTTTGAATTTGTGGAAACAGAATGATTATTCACCCTGACAGTGGTGGGCACACTCTATTTAGTGGTATGCTAGTAAATATTTTAACAATGATCTCTTCAAAATTATGTATGCACAACATACTTTAAAATTTAATCTGCATTATTAACATTTTATACATCATATCCTTAATTCTAGACAATTGATAAAAGTATAAATCAAACCCTGCTTTATAGCATTTGCTGATTTCCAAGACGTAAATACTTATACAAAGGGGTGTAAGAGCTGTTAAGCATCCCTGTTTAGAAATCTAGTACCCTCCAACCTTCCTAAGCCATCATGTGAAAGCAGTGATGATGGAGTCACAGGGTGCTTGCTCAATCTGTTTGGTGCAATTCTGAGCTCTTAGCAGGCTCTGTTCGGGAAAAGAGATCCCCCTGGGGTGAGGAGCAAAAGGATTAAGAGCTTGCTATATGAGCTTGAGAGAAGTCTCAGTTCTGTTTCCTAGTATTCATGGAACTGAGTGATGTAAATTTCCCTGGATTTCTGTTTCCTTATCTATAAAATGAGGGAATTGGGCCAGATAATCCCTAATCTATGAACCTGTGATATGGTGCAGTCACTTAGTCAATAAATATTTGGTATGAATCTATCAAACGGTATATCAAAGAAGTCAATTCCCCAAATGGACTGGATCCATCTCTGGACTAGACAGAAGGGTATGGGTGCTCTTGCTCTGGTCTTGACATTAGCCAATTGTGTGACTTTAAGCAAATTGTTTCATGTCTCTGGTACTCAATTATTTTATCAGTAAAATAGGAAACTCGATGATGATTAAGGTCTTTTTCTGGTCTATTATTCTATGATTATTTCCTTTGGGGCCTGTATCTTTATATCTAATTCTGCTTCCACATGTCCACTTTTGTCTACACATGTATATGTCAATGCTTTATAGACAAAGTCAATAGAATAGAAGACATCACCACGGTTATAAGATTTCTGGTACCTTCTTAGGTGTGGACAGAACACGGGATTGGAACAATGAAATTTTCAAGTAGCATTTCAGTAGCATAGAAACAACAGAATTCAGCACTTCACATGTAAGATTTAGTTGAAATGGAAGGTTCCATCCATCCTGCCCACCATTCTGGTACATATAAAACTAGATTCATGATATTTGAAGCAGTGTTCCAGGTTTAAAAATTGATAGATGGAAATGCTGTTTGCTATTTTCTCTAGGCTCTCATCTCCGGTTATTCCTCTGATTGAATGGTCTATATCATGGGCTGAGCCAAGCTAGTCCCCTGGTATTCAAAATCTGAAACTGGAACAAAGTAAGACCCTCATAGTGCACTTAAAAGTTAACAAAAATCATTCACTTGAAATATTAAAAGGACATATTGATAAGACAAGTAGACGAGGATGTTTCTCCAGGATGTGGATTTAATTTGACTTGGCTCTGCTCTCCTGGATCCAATATGTCATCTTATTAATTTGAAGTCAATGATTTGACGAAGAAACTTTAGTCTTCTCCTTTCCTTGCTATTTTGTATCCAGGTGACCCAGGTATACTAATGGATCAAGTCCTAAGTCCAATTAAATGTTTTAAAGGGAAAAAACAGACTAACTTACATGAGACTAACTTACATGATGAGAGAAAATGGGAATGGAAGGTCTTAAGATAATGATCCCACTATAAACTGTATTTCACACATCCAAGATAGAGATAGGCAATTGTTCTGGGAAGCCAGTTTTATCACTTCACAATTTTTCCCCAAGAGACTTAACTAGAAGATGTAGCCCAAGACTTTTTCCCAGAATCTCAAAATTTAGAATGTACTGACAACCCTTATACCCTTTCACTAAGTGTAAACCAATGAAATCATTTTCAATTTTGCAAGAAAAACTGTTTCTAACAACAAGCTACTTGGTACCATTTCTCTCTTCCCTCCCACCTAAACACTGACCAAGTCATTCTCCTAACCAAAAGCTTATGAAGCTTCAAAAGCTGCCTCTTGATTTTAGAATTAAATGTAAACTTCTGTCTAGAATTTTAAAACTTCCACAATATGGAATAACTTAATTCTGCTGCCTTATCCTACATAGCTGTCCTAAGCCCAATTAAAAATCAAAATATACATCTCAATTAAAAATCAAATATACATCTACATAAAGTCCCCAAAAGAATTGGGTTTCATGAGAAACTAAAGGACTGAATTCCTTCTTTAATAATGTAAATTAATTCTTTGGTATTGATCCCTCCCACATACGCACAGGCACAGGCACGCATACACACACACACACACACACACACACCCCTCATGCCATTTCAGCCAACCAATCCACCAGTAAATATTGATCCAACATTCTCCCATTGGATTGGGAATTGATGCGATGAAACTTTGAAATGTATTCCTCATCTGGACCTGAATCTATGACATTAAAAGGTTTGGAACCTCTTGTGTGATCTCCCATCAAATGATACTAACATTAAGGAAAAGTCAGAAAATGTTCTTTTCTTTTAGAAACAAGTGACACAAAGTTAAGAGTGGTGAGTTATAAATGTTAGTGCTAATTAGTCCCACTGTCCAGTTTTTGCCCTTTTCCTTCTATTTTTTTGCATAGTTACCAAAGTGATTTTCTTAAAATACATATCTAGCCATGTTATTTTTTTTATTCAGTAAACTTCAATGGCTCCTGTTATCTCTAGTATCAAAAACAAGTCCTTCTGTTTTTCTCTTAAAACTCTTCTCACCTGGTCCCAATTTACCTTTCCAACCTTATTATACATTATTTCCCAAACATTATGGTCCATTCCAACTGATTTTTTCCTTATCTTTTCACACACCTCTCTCCATCTTTTATTGCTATACCTTTGCACTGGAAGGCATGCTGACCTCCCTTCAATTTCTTGGACTCTTATTTTCTTATTTAATACCATTTTAGTAGAATCCTTTTCTCATATTCCCAACCTATAGCACCTCAGCTCTTTAATATCAATTTACTTTTGATTTATTTTGTTGATATTTTGTACAGAAATAGGTATTTATATGTTGACTCCTAGTAGAATGTATCTACATTATAGTTAGATAGATAGATAGATCGATAGATAGATGATAGATAGATCGAAAGACAGATCAACAGACAGATGATAGATAGATAGGCATATAGATAGACAGATAAACAGACAGATGATAGATAGGCAGATAGATAGACAGATAGACAGATGGATAGATATGTGTATATATGAGACAGAGACAGAGAGACAAAGAGAGAAGGAGGGAGGGAGAAAGGGAGCAAAGGAAGGGAGGGAGGAAGAGAAAGAAACAGAGGGTATAGGTAGTAGATATATAGATAGTAGTTTAATAGATAAAAGACAGACAGATAGATATATAGATAAGGATGATGATGATTATGATAGTTAAGGATGATGATAATAGATAAGGATGGTGATGATTATGATAGATATGGATGATGATGATGATAGATAGATAATAATGCATTTTTAAACTCTCATTCTGTGTCATGCAGTGGGCTAAGTGTTGATAACAAAATACAAGAAAACAAGGAAGAGAGGCTTGGCCATCAGGTAAATTGCTTTCTAACCAGGATGCACAATTCATAAAGGAGAGCTATCAAGGGGTGGGTATGCAAAAGACTGCACGTTGTGTTGATGGCCAGGAAGTGATGGAGAGTCTTTGTGCCAGGTAAGATGAGAGGAAAGCGCAGGAGCATCATGGGGCATCTGACCTGAGGGTAAGAATAACACCCCACTGCTTTGAGGATATAATCAGATAAGATTTGGAAAGTGCTTTGCAAACCTTAAAACACTTTATCAATACTAGTTATTACTATTACAGGCAGATAGTATAAGCTTCCTATGGGGAAATCGATGGGAGTGAACGAAGTACATTGTAACCTTACTAAATGCTTGTTAATCAATTGATGCAACATTAATATAGAACTTATTTTAAAATTTATTTAGTATTACATTTTCCCCAATTACATGTAAAAATGATTTTAATATTCATTCAAAAAACTTTTTAATCCAAATTCTCTCCTTTTCTCCCTCCCCATCCTCCTCATTCAGAAGGTAAGCAATTCAATATAGCTTATATATGTGTAGCCATACAAAACATATTTCCGTATCATTCATATTGTGAAATGAAATACAGACAAAAAACTTAAGAAAAATAAAGGAATCTTTAAAAAGTATGCTTCAACCTGTATTTAGCTACCATCAATTCTTTGGCGATGGACAGCATTTTTTCATCATAACTCCTTCAGAATTGTCTTGGCTCATCGATGAACACAGAGATCCTAACCAACACAATCATGTTATCTTTGTGAAGACTTTCAAAGGGTAATGAATGATTTATTTATTCATTTGACCTAACTTATTCAAAATTAAAATTTTATGATTCCATCAGAAAATGATTGACAGTGGCTTCATTTCCCATTCAAGCAGAGCAATCTTGGACTAAGGGTCATAAAGGTGGATTTCTTAATAGGAATAACAATTTTAAAAAATTTCGAGGTTCCACTTGGCAGAAACCTTGGACCAGAAGGGATAGCAGAGACCTGCTAATATGATCCATACTTGAGCAAGGATACTTTCAAAGGGATTACTTTCCATTGGAGTATAAGCATGCAATTGTTTCATAGATATTACTCTAATGAAATGTAAGGGGATAGGATTGAGTTTATTATTATTATTATTGCAGAAAGAGAAAGTTGTCATGGGAAGTTCAGTTTGAATTTTATTTCGGGGCTCTGGCTAGAATTGAAATTCAGCTCATAGCCACATCTCCTCAAGGGAAACAGCAGAAATAGCCAAGAGATTCTTCTCAATTAAAGTTACTGCATTTGGATGTTTTCTAGACACTGGCTTAAGGGGATTCAGAAAATACCCTTCCATCATCACTATCAGGAGGCTGTAAGGTAAGGACAGAAAGATGCCCTGAGAGTAAGACAAGTTGTGCCTCTGAACCACCCTGATTGTGTGACCTTGGACAAGTAATTGCCTCTCAGTGTCACCCTTTAAGAACAGAATGTGAACAGATCTGCTAAAACTGAAGAAAAGTTTTCTATCAGGAATTCTCAGCACCAGTGAAATCACAGGTCTAGTCTGAAACAAATCTATGATCATAAAACTCTCTAAGTTTAGAGCTAAAATGATCCCAGGGGAATGATTTTTCCTGTTAATAGGCAAGCCTACTTTCTTTTAAAGCTATTATAGTCTGTGTCATAATTGGTCTCTCCTCCAACCCTTCCTCCACACGGCTGCCAAATTGACATCCCAAGGCATAAGTCTGACTATGTTTTGCCATTCCTCAAGAAACTTCAATGGCTCCCCTTTGCACCAAGGAAAACACAAAAACAAACTCCTCTGTCATGTCAAACATTTCAGAATCTATCTCCAATTTATTTTTCAGCCTTTTTTGCACATTAGTATCTCCCCTCTGTTGATTATTTCCAATTTATCCTATATATAAAGAAATAAATAAGAATTACAATATGTAGGGGAAAGAAGAGATATAGAAGGATGGGATCATTGCATTTTTATTGATATGAATGTGTTTGTAAAGAAAAAAAAGACAATCTATATCTGTGTATGTCTTTGGACGTGACAGTCATTAATTGATTCACAGCCTATTTTAAGCTTAACCGCTTGGCTTCTGTTCCCTGGGGGCTGGAGGAAACATATGAAAGTCCCAGATGAATGAAATGCTCATCAAACACTGTCAATACTGTTTATTTAAAATTATTTCTTTCTCCCTGAACTGTGATATTTCTGTGCCAGAAATCACTACTCATATATATTTGAGTTGTGGTCATTGAGTCATTTCCATCATGGTTAACCTCATTTAAAGTTTTCTTGGAAAAGATATTGGAGTGGTTTGCCATTTCCTTGTCCAGCTCATTTTACAGATGAGGAAACGAAGGCAATAGAGTTAAGTGACATGGCTAGGGTCACAGAGCTAATAAGTATCTGAGACCAGATTTAAACTCAGGAGGACATGTCTTCCTGACTCTACCTCTGGCACTCTATCCACTATGGCACCATCTAGCTGCCTGACGTAGATGTTATCTCTGTTTTTAACTCATGACTGCCATATTTTGCCCCCAGGCATTAGTCATGGGGTACAATGTAAAAATGTTGCATCTCTTAATCAAAGGATGCGGTCTGAATTCTGGCTTTGATAGAAGCTATCTCATGACCTTCAACAAATTATTTAATTTCTCTAGGGCCCAGTTCCCTTTTCCTTAAAATGACGGTGCTAGAACAGAGATGTCAAACTGAAAAACTCCCTAGTGGGCCAAAACAGATTAAAATGTAGTTGGAAAATACTTTTTAAAATAAATGAATAATATATAATTAAATAAATGAATGGTGAGTGATAAATAATTATAATATTGATTCTTAAAATTAATAATAAATAAAATAAATGAAAATACACTATAATATAGATAATGCTGATTTGTGGTTTTCTATTTCAATAATGCTGTAGGCAAAGATGTTTCTATTTAAATTGGGCACTTCCAGCTTAGAAGACCTCTGATTATTTCTAAAATCTGTGAGCCTAACTAAAGTTAGAAGAGCTATTCTGAAAGCTTAATGATTACTGTCCATTAAGACCCTTAGATTTAATTCTTCCCTAAGTCATCAGTTAGCCAGACTTTTTTCATCTTTATTTCAATTTTCAAGCCAATGAATATCTATTAAGCTGATAGTCTGCACTATGTGTTAACTAACTATAGAATTACCAAAAGAGGCAAAAGACTGTTCCTCCATTGAAGAAGCTTACAATTTAATGTGTGTGTGTGTGTGGGGGGGGGAGAGAACAATATGCAAACAAATATATATAAAGCAAGTCCTATACAGGTTAAATGGGAATTAATCCTCAGAGTGAAAACACTGGAATTAAGAAAGATTGGAGAAGGTTTCCTGTAGATGGTACAATTTTAGTTGGGATTTAATGGCAAAAAGGTCAAAATGGAGGAATGAACATTCAAGGAATGGAGGATAGCCAGAGAAACTGGATGAGAGAAGGAGCATCTTGTTCTTGGAACATTCAGATCAGTATTACTGAATCAAAAAGAAAATGTTGGAAATTAGGTGTGTGAAGACTGGAAAGGCAAGAGGAGCTAGATTATAAAAGCCAAACAGAGCATCTTGTACTTGCTCCTGGAAGCTATGGGACCCATAGTTGACTGAGTGAGAGCGGGGAGGCAGGAGCATGATCAAACTTGCATTTTAGGAAAATCACTTTAATGGCTTAATGGAGGATGGATGGGAGAATTGTTTGTACTTGGCCACATTTTCCAAATCAAACAATAATGGATATTCATGTTGCATATTTCTTTTTGATTTATTTTTAATAGAAGAAAAGTATGGGAATGATGCAAATCAGTCATAATTAATGGACTGAAACCATCCCTTTGGGAGATTTTTCATGTATTTGCTTGCACTAAAGTCATTTGAATGACTTTGTTGAAAAAGTTATTGAAATATAGAAGCTGTTTAGATGCTACATTTATTTTCACAAAGGATGAATTTAATTCTTTCCAATATTTTAGATGCAGCTTGCCCATTCCTACTGCTGGCTACCCTTTCCCTTCCAGGACCATATCATCAGCAATTGTAATCCACCCCCAATCTTTGAGGGGGAGGAAAGGAGAAAAGTAAGAAGCAGAAAGGGTGGGATGAAGAATGACAACTTTGTGCCTTGAGAAATCTCTACCACATACCATTTTTTTAACAGAGGTGGGGAGAAAGGGAGCAAAGGAGGGACTAAGGAAAAAGAGAGAGGGAGGGAAGTAGAGACAAACAGAAACAGAGAGGAGGAAAGGGAGGGAAAGGTAGAGGAAGGAGGAAGGAAAGGATGGAGAGAGAGAGGAAAACAGAGAAAGAAGAAGAAGAGAGAGGAAGAGGGAAATGAGAGAGAGAAAGAGGAGAGAGAGAAAGAGAGGAGGGAGGGAGGGAGAGAGAGAAAAGGAGAGAGAGAGAAAAAAAGGAGAGAGGAAGAGAGAGGAAGAGGGAAATGAGAGAGAGAGAAAAGGAGAGAGAGAGAGAGAGAGAGAGAGAGAGAGAGAGAGAGAGAGAGAATGCTTACTTTCTATTTCTCATTTTTAATTTGAGGTTCACTAGCTCTCTGAAGTATTGGTGAGTTCCCATATAACAGTAACGTCAGTACAGAAAACAGCAGTTCAGAAGCTTCCAGGTTTGAAATATATTTATAATGAGGCAGAAGTCCCAAGTTAAGTTTTATAGCAAATTTTCTTAAGGCTTTCTAACAGTTTAGTTCCAGATGAAACTGTTTATACTAGATTTAAAAATAAAGGAGACATTTCAAAGTTAGATGATAATTAATCAAAGGCCATCTCTGACTCCCCATAATCTGCCAAACAAGGTCAAGTGCTTTATCTTGTCATGTTCTGGTCATGTCTCTTTCTCTCTGTATCACTCTATCTCTCTGTTTCTCTATGGCTGTCTGTCCTTGTGTCTTTTTGTCTCTGTATCTCTTTGTCTCTCCCTCCAAACTTTATCTCTTTGCTTTGTGCTCTTTCACATTACCACTGCCTTTCCCAACACCAATTAGTCAAGCTCTTTCTTCTACAGAAAGCTTCTGTTGATCCCCCAGCTATTAGAATCACCATCACACATACAGTCTTCATTTATTAATAGATATTCCTCCCACCCCTAAGTATGCAAACTCTCTGACTTCAGGAACTTTTCATTTTTGAATAATTTTGTCTCTTTGGGCTCTCAGAATTCTCCAAGGTGAGAATATCTGAGTTTAGATAGGAGAACTTTATTGGATGTGGTGTGACCTGCCCCGGGAGGGGTGGGGGCACATTTCTGCCCCAATTTCCTGTGGGGCACAAAAATTGGTCAAATTGTTTAAACTAAGTTCCTCATGATTCAGGTTAAATCTGCCAAGTGGGGAGTTTGGATTTGATTCAATAGACCAGGAACCATCCATCATTTTATTCTTGGTTTTAAAGCTGGACCTATTCCGGAGCAGCAGCTGTTGCCACACTTGCTTCCCCTGGGTCCTACTGGCAAGGACCATGATGTCATGCTGTCGGGGAGCCACTAACGTACTTCCTTATCTGAAACCAAATGAAAGCCTCTGGGCATTTCACCTGGATCACGGATGAATGCACATACACCTCCCCACACATAAACACATTATACACATACACACTAATCAGCCAGACATCAATTAGTCCCTTCACTCAAGTAGCTAGCAGTTTTTTATTAAGAGCTCAAAGCTTCATAATAATTATTTTACCATTCTTTATAAAACTCCATGCTTAGCAGAACTGATCTGTAAAAATGAAGGCATTAGAGTCAATGGCCTCCAAGGTTCCTTTTAACTTTATATTTCTGCATAATCTTAAAATATTATTAGTTAATTAAAATAGAGTAAAATAATAGTCAATCAACAAGCATTTATATAGAACCTATTACTTACCAAGTTTAGAACTTTAAAATCAAGAACTAAAGGGCTCCCATTCTCAAAGTATGTATTCTATTGGGAGGAGACAATTTGTATTGAAACAAATATATGTGTATGTGTAAATATACATTATTTATATTTTTATTATTAAATTTAAAATTACATATTTGTGGATGTAAATATACATAGGTAAAAAACATGTGTATTGTAGAATACAAATATTATAATATTTATAATATAATATGAAATTTTATAATATATAATATAGTGTGTACATATGTATTATATATACATATATATTCATGTTTATAAATATATACACATATCGAAACCTACACATATATAAATTTCAATAAAATTGGCTTCCTTTGTAACTAGATACTTTACGTATTGAATGACACTGTATGCATTTAAATGCATTTTTCTGAGAAGGTTAAGAACCCCTATTGAAGACATAATATCTCACACTGAAAGATTCATGTTTGACATGGAATGTCTGCCCCATGGCATCCAGCTACCCAAGCTCAGAGACTTGGAGTGGGAGTACATTGAAAAGAGCATGAAAATTAGAATTATGAGATCCCTGCTCTCAAATCCCACCACAATGCTCTTCATGGTATGATTTCCTTAGGGAAATCATTTAATTTCTACGAGCCTCAGTTTCCTTTTTCCTTTTTTTCTGATTTGTTTGAGAGATCCCTGCTCTCAAATCCCACCACAATGCTCCTCATGGTATGATTTTCTTAGGGAAATCATTTAATTTCTATGAGCCTCAGTTTCCTTTTTCCTTTTTTCTGATTTGTTTGGGAAATCAAATGAGATTAAAGAAAAATCCTTTGTCAAACTTACCAAAGAGCCTTCTCAATATTAGCTTTTAGAATGATACTTGTTCAATGGAGCAGAGTGCTCTCTGCTCATGGCAATATTTATGCTGTCCTTACTGAAGTGGATCATAATGGGATAGGAGCTGATATAATATACCCTCTGCTTACTTGATCTGAATGCAAGCACATCAGAAACCTAGTAAATTGAGTAAGAAATGAAATAATCTATTTGCCTACCTGCAAAACCAAACTAGACATTCCTTGTTGCAATGGCAGCCTTTATTCATAAGCCAAGTCAGTTAATGTATGAACATTCTGTTGGACAACAGGTTTTCTTATTATCTCTAACCCATAAACACCTAAAAAATTAATGATAAAATAGTCGCTGAAACACAGTGTCCATGATTTATCCAGTAAGACCATTTTCCCATTACTAATGAATAATTTCAATTGTTCTGTTCCTCCCCTCCTTGGAGAGAAGATCCTTTTAATATATTCATAGATTTATGTTTTAAAGTGCCTTCTGGGTTATTTACCATTAAATGGTTGATGGAAATTGATTTCAGATCAGTTGGATGCTTTATAACCATCCATAATTTTGAACTGCTCATCTAGGAGAGGGCAGAGCTATAATAGCATATTTGTACAACAGTTAAAAAAGAAAAAAAAAGTAAAATTCTATATTTCATCACCAATTGATTAGTCCTAGAACTAATAACTTTTTCATGGAGAAATATGTATCATGCAACTATTGGTATTATAATTTTGTGTTATATGTGTTTTAGAATCCACAGTAAGGATGTATTGAAGTTGTCAGATGCTCTGCTAGACCCTGGGAATAAAATGAAACAAATGTCTGCCTTCAGGAAGTTTTCAGTTGCAGAAGAGACAATCTTTGAGTGAATAAATATATAGAGAAGATGGACACAGAAAATACAAGGGGCAGGGAGGTGGTGCTTGAGCTGAGTCTTGAAGGAAACATGGAATTCTATGGGGTGGAGGTGGAGTGCATCACAGGGATGGATGGAAGCCATTTCCAAAGCAAGGACAACTGGAATGGCTTGGCCAGGAGACCGTGGAATGCCAGAGATAGATCAGTGCATTGAACACAGTAGAGATTCAGAACCGATAAATGATTCAGAGTTCTGAACTCAGAGACAGGAAGTTCTGGATGCAAATTGAGCTTCTGATACTGGCCAACTCACCACATCATCTTTTAGACTTAATTTTCAAATCTATAAAATGGGGATAAGAAACCTGGTACGTATCTCCAAGAGTTGTGTGATTCAAATAAGATGATACACATCAAGTGCTCTACGTCACATATAAATATCAACTGTTATTATTATTAATCAATAAGTGTTGACATACTAGATATCAATTCTGATCTGTCCTTTCATAAGTATGTTGTTATTCTTCAGTCACTTCAGTTGTATGTGACTCTTTGTGACCATATTTGGGTGTTTTTTGTTTTTTTTTTGGAAAATATATTGGAGTGGTTTGCTATTTCCTTATCTAGCTTGTTTTATAGATGGGAAAACTGAGGCAAACAGGATTAAGTGACTTGTCCAAGGTCATACTACTACTACATGTTTGAGTCCAGATTTGTATTCTGTCTTTAGGACCAGTACTCTCTTGATGAGCCAATTAGCTACCCCTTTCCAATTCCCATACCTTGTTGTTAAGCCTTAGATTTGTAACACTTTTACCATCCTCATCCTCCTCTTCCCTCTGATTAGATGGTTGGAGTAAGGAACATTAAAGTCCTTTCAAAGCTTTTCTTTACAAAGAGCTGGAGAGGACTATCCAGCTTATTCCATTCTCCATTTGCAGCTGTTCCTAGTTTCAACTCCAAGGAACAAGATGCCCCTGAAATAGATGCATCTGGGTTTCACTCCCCAAACCCAATTTTCCCAGCTTCCTTCTCTGTGTTGTCATCCCCTAGTAATCAGAAAGCTCCTTGGGGGAAAGGTCTATTTCCTAGCTAGCACAGTGTCTGGCACATAGTAAGCACTTAATACATATTTATTGTCTTGATTCCCAGATGTTCAAAACCACTAGTGTCATTACTAAACCAAGGCAAGTAAAAGATTCCCTAATGGACCATATCCTAGAATCTCAGATTTTTAGAGCTAGAGAGACATGTCACTTTAAAAAAAAAAGAAAAAGAAAAAAGAAAAATCTCTCCTTTAAAAAAAGGTTTGATGGTAATAGTGACCTTTAGTGGTCTGAGAAAATTTTAGAATAAAATCAGTCCTATCCACAAAATCATTTATTAGAGTGAGAAATGGAAATTTAACAAAGGGCATTGATGATCGAAAGAGAAGCAGAAAGAACCCGAGGCCTGAACAGCCTCCTCCACTCTGCATTGCTGATTTGGGTCTGATCCAGCTCTCTTGGTTGAACTTAGAGCTGGATTTTTAATGCAAATATTTCAATTAGTGATCTTATTGTATGCACAGTTCACACAGCTGTCCAGTGCATGAAATTATCTGGATTCACTTCAGCAAACCCTTATTAGCCACCCAGAGAGGCGGGATGTGCAGTGAAAGAAGGGCTGAGCCTGGCCACTGAGACCGGGCTGGACTGTTGATTCGGATGCCCTCAGCCTGTGACTTGGAAAAGAGAATTAAGCTGACCTCAATTTTCCCCAGCTATAAAATAAAAGATTGGATGACATCCGTAGTCCATTGAAATTCTAAATCCTAGAGTTCTATTATGTACAAAGGGAAAGCCATGTGTAGTGATAGACTTCAGATCAAGGAGCCTTGGATTCAAATTACACCTCTGATTCTTATCTGCTGGGGGCCTGTGAGCAAATAAATCACAACTTCTGCAGTCTGGAGGCTATTCTACCGTTCTAAATTTTAAATGGCTGGTGAGGCTCATTAGTGGATGGAGTTCCTACCCTGGGAGAAAGCAGGGTTCCCTCATGCATAAATGTCAGAGATAGGAACAGGGATAGTGACTGATTGAAGTGCATGCAATTCTTGCACCTGTTGTGCCTCAGACTTTTGTTTGCAATGGAGATCAAGGCAGTCCTGCAGTCTTATATCCATATCTGAGTCTACAAAGATCAAGCCCACGTTCTCTGTCATTAGTATCTCACTGCCACTCTCTTTTCCCCAGGGCTGTTTTTCATGGGCTTCTTTACAGCTCGTGCTCCTTCCTCCATTGTATCCATGCAATCCACTGTGTCCATACTTGTCTGAGCAGGAGGACCCAGGTTCTGAGGAGGATTGACCGGACTCCCATCAAAGCTGCCCTTTTCTGGAGGTTGCCCAACTAAAGACCAGTGGTAAGAAGCATTACTCCAAAGAGAAGCTTAAAAGGCTTTATTTGGAGCAGAGCAGACTGGGAAAGCAGAGGGGCTTTGCTACCCAGGTCTTTGCACTGACAAGTGTTCCACGTGTAATTCCCTAAGGACTTCTGCTGCTTCCAGCTGCAGCTGTGCTGGGTTAAGGAAAGAAAAAGCCATCATCTACCAGACAGGTCCTGAGTGCACTCAGCCCTGCGAAAAGAGCAGGATACAGTGGAGGGGGGTCCGGGGTGACACATATAGACATGGGTGCTTTTTATCTCTCTCTCTCTCTCTCTCTCTTTATATATATATATATATATATATATATATATATATATACGTGTACATATTTATATTTAGAGAGAGGGGAGAAGGAAAAAAGGGGGAAAACAGAGATAGAGACAGTAAGAAGGAAAGGGAGAAAAAGTCAGAGAAAAAAGAAAGAGACAAGGGAGGAAGGGAGATGGGGAGAAAATGGAAAAAAAGGAAGGAAGGGGAGAGAGGGACACAGAGAGAGAGACAGATAGTAAGAAGGAAAGGGAGAGAAAGAGAGAGAAATAAGTACAGAGAGAAAAGAAAGAAACAAGGACAAAGGGAGTAAGAGAGACACAGAGACACAGAGAAAATGAAAGGAAAGAAAGGAAGGGGAGAGAGGGACACACAGAGAGACAGATAGTAAGAAGGAAAGGGAGAGAAAGAGAGACAGAAACAGGTACAGAGAGAAAAGAAAGAGACAAGGACAAAGGGAGAAAGAGAGACAGAGACAGAAAAAATGAAAGGAAAGGAAAGAAGGGGAGAGAGGGACACAGAGAGAGAGAGAGAGACAAAGAAAATGGAAGGAAAGGAAGGAAGAGGAGAGAGGGACCCAGAGAGAGACACAGAGAAAATGGAAGGGAAGGAAGGAAGGGGAGAGAGGGACACAGAGAGAGAGATCAGAGATAGAGATAGTAAGAAGGAAAGGGAGAAAATGAGAGACAGATACAGAGAGAAAGAAGGAAACAAGGAAAGAGGGAGGGAGGGAGGGAGACAGAGAAAGAGAAAATAGAAGGAAAGGGAGAGAGGGACACACACACACACACACACACACACACACACACACACACACACACATCCAAGATAGAGACAGAGAGACAAAAAGAGGAAAGAAAAAAGTATATTTCCAAGGTTAGAAAGAGGCAAGAAGCAAGGGTCACAAAGATATCGTGTGGGGCAGACACCTTCTCTAAACAAAACATTCACTTTCAACAAAAGCAGTGGCAGCCTGAGGCAAGGCGACTGTCAAAGGTTCAAGCCATGGGTGAATGGTTTAACATGTAAATATATACATGAGATAGAGAAACAGAGACAGACAGAGATAGAGACAGAGAAAAAGAGAGAGAGACAAAAACAGAAACACAGAGACATAGACATAGAGAAAAAGACAGAGAGACAAGAGAGATAGAGAAAGGAAGAGAGATAAAAACAGAGACATAGCAACAGAGAGAAAGAGATAGACATACAGGCTTTGGTCCCCATTTGAAGGGGATTCTATCCAGGTAGGATTTTGACTGTTTCAGCTTAGGTGCTTCTTCTGTACTGAGCTTGGATGCCCTGCCCAAGACTTCCTGGAGGCTAAAGGGCTAGATTTTCTTCTCTGCTTCCTTTTCAAGAACTTAGCAGGGTCTTGCATCCACCTGCTGCCTAGGTGCCTTCTGTGACCTGTCTGGGTGTTTTGACCTTTTACCATAGCTGAATCCTAGTATAACTCACATAATGAATGAATTTTAATGTCTCACCCTCCATCCTGTGGATGTGGAAGCCAGGAAGAAGCTGGGCTTCCTTAAAGAAATTCACTTTCTGCATCCCAACCCTGCTGGCGATTTCTTCAACATAATTGGGTTACTGCTTTGACGGGTGTTGGAACTTACATTTTTTACAAGGAAATCACTGGACTTTGGGGACAGCTTTTAAAAAAAAATCTCCTCTCCAGAATAAAGACAGATGAATGTCCTGAAGCAATGAGAAAGGTTCACTGACTTTTCTCTAAGTCATTAAAACCTGTAAATAAAGGGAGGCTGGGGTGGAGGGAGAAAGAAAAAGTAGCAATTTCCTAGGACTGTAGAATTTCACACAAAAAATCACAGAAACTCGGAGAACATCTAACTCAAGTTACGTTTTAAGACAGGTCCAGAGGGTAAAATCATTTCCCCTGAATCAAACAATTAATAAACTTCAAGGTTAAGAACAAGTCTCTCTCCTCAGGGTCCTAGTTCAGGAGATGATGAAGAGGCAATCCAGAACAATTTGCAGCAGAAATCTCTAACAAAAAAAAAAAAAAAAGAAATGTGGTAATTGGGCCTTTCTGCTAACATCCATTAGTAATGACTTTTATATAACTATAGTTACTTTGGCCCTTATTCTGTCCCTATAATCTCAAAAGATCATGGATTTCAATAGAAACATTTCAAAACTGACCTTTCTAGAGCATTTACTGCAAAGCCCTTTCCCAGTTAAGTCTCGTTTCAGCCTTGCCATATCCCTTGAGGAAAGGGCTACAGGTATAATTAACTGTTTTACAGATGAGAAAACTGAGACACTTAGGGGTTTAATGACTGGTCACCTGTTGTGTCTGAACTAGCTCCCTGGGGGATCTCGGGACCAGCCCCAGTCCTTGGTCTAAGAGGAGGAGTGAAGAGGCGGGACTCATGTAGATGGTCAAACAGGAGTCTGTTTATTCCAAATTCTCTCAGCCTTATATACCCTAATACCCTCAGATAACCAAAGCAACACTGCATGCGGGACCACATAAACAACTTACTATTGTGTATAGATGACTCTTTGCCACTTGGTATCACTTTTCTTCAACTATAATACAAGTTGTCACTGCCCTCTAACTTCTCAGGAAGGCCAAAAGCCCTTAGGGGAGATGGGGAGCCAAACCAGATGTTATCAGCAGGTTCCCTCTGGGCTAAAGGGTCTTATACCTCTCCCAGAGTTCCCCCATTATCTGTGGCCCTCTACAGTCATTCAGCTAGCAAGTGTCAAAAGTAAGGAGGACTCCAACCATTATGGCAGCTCATTCAGTACCTTGATTTTATATGTGCCCTATTTTATATTGCCCTATAAAATCAGGGCAAGAAAGTGGGAAGAAGAGACCTATCCAAGATCAATCAGGTAATAACAGGCAAATAGCAGGCATTCTGTCTGGAGACAGAGAACCTCAGTTAAAATATTGGTGAGGCTTTCAAGCGTTATGGAAGCAGACTATCGGCTGCATGGGTCTACCAAATGTGAAAGGTTTCTAATTTGAATCCCATGATGAAATTTGAATCCATTTTGAGGTCCCATCTAGCTACATGTGCAAACAACAATGATGGATAAAAGCTGTCTCACAGGGTGAGGAAAGGCCTAGAAACTCTTAGGAGAAGGAATGTGAAAAAGTAAACAGAAATAAAGAGACAGGGACAGAGACATAAAGAGACAGAAAGAGAGATAGAGACAGGGAGAGACAGACAGAGAGACATAGAAATAGAAAGAGACAGAGAGACAGAAATGGAAAGAGACAGAGATGGAAAGAGACAGAGAGATAGAGGCAGAGAGAAAGCCAGACAAGTAGAGACAGAGACAGGGAAAGAGATATGGAGAGAGAGAGACAGAATGTGACAGAGAGAAAGAGACAGAGAGATAGAGGCAGAGAGAAAGCCAGACAAGCAGAGACAGAGAGACAGGGAAAGAGACATGGAGAGAGAGAGAGACAGAATGTGGCAGAGAGAAAGAGAAAGATAGAGGCACAAAGAAACAGAGACAAAAAAATAGAGACCAAGAGAAACACAAAGTGAGAGACAAGTAGAGATACAGAAACAGACAAAGAGAGACCAAGAAGGACACAAAGAGAGGGGAATGGGAAAGGGAGAGAGATGAGGAAGGGAAAGGAGTGAGAAAGAGAGGGAGAGAATAATTGTATATAAGTATGTAACCATTCCCTACCCCCTCCTCACATAGATAGATAGAAGCTTCTCCAGGGCAAAGAATGCTGGATTTTTTCCCTTGGTGCCCCTAGCAGAGTCCTTGGGAACACTGTAGGCCCTCAACAGATACTTGTTCACTAATTGGTTGGCTGCATATAGTAGGAACTCAACCACTGTTTCCTCAGTGAACAAATGGCTTGCCTTTTCTGACAGCTATGCTTCCCTTAGGGCTACAGCAAATTTCAGCTCTTCCTGCTTACCCTGGGAAGGTGAGAACGACAGCTGATGGACGGGATCGTGATTCATGCAGCCCTGGAGATACTGATGCATTACACAGAACATTAGAGTGGGTGGAGATGATCTCCTCTCTGACCCTTCTCTTCTATTTCACAGACAAGAAAAGTGAAGCGGAAAGTCTGGGTTTGGGTTCATTGTCCCGAAGCCGGGAAGCATTGGAGAGGGCTTGATTTCAGGTCTCCAGATGCCTCGTATGTGGTCTTCCTGCTCCCTTCACTTGGCTGGGAATCTGCAGTCTCTGTGATGAGATCCCCTCTGAGTAGAGACGTGACCTCATTTCAGTAATCACCTTTATCTCAGCATGTCCTATTCTCAGACAGATGTGTGTGTGTGTCTCCATGTCTAGTAACTAGACTTTCAGGATGAAGGGGGGCAAGGTCATCTGATCACATCCCTGGGAGCATCATCTCTGTCAAAAGCCCAGAAGCCAAACCTCCTCGCCATGAGAAGAGCCAAGATGCAAACTGAGGGAGCATCTCTGGGGTTTACGAGACTGTTCAATACTGGGGGATGATTCCTATTTTAATTTGCTTCCAGAAAAAAAGCAGAGTGTTATCAAGGATCACAATAACATAGATTTAAAATTAGTAATTAGACATTTAAGGCCATCAAGTCTAACTATCCTACTCTACAAATGAGGAAACAGAGACCCACAGAGATGTGTGATCTTCTAGAGTCACTTAGCTAGTAAGTTTCCAAGCTGGGATTTAAATTCATTTTCTTGGCTCTAAGTCCACTCTGTCACTATTTCTGATGTCTAAAAAATGGGGGACATAAGCAAGCTCCCAAGAATTCTCAGAAAGAATGAAACATCGCAGGCAGCAGAAAAAAAAACAACTGGAGAATGGCTTGTGTGGCCATTGGTCTCTATAGGGAAGCAGAAACTATTGGAGGGCCAGTGGCAGAGGGAAGGAGTTAGAAAGAGACAGAAAATGAGAAGGAACAGAGGAAAGGAGAGGAGGGAAAGGGGAGGACAGAGGAGGAAGCATGGATGAATTAGAAAACTTTGATTAGAGAGGGTGGGAGAAGGGGTAAAGGTGCTCAGCTCCATTTGGAAAAAGAAAGAGACCTGTTTCAGATGGCAGCATGACTTACAGGGATAAGATGTAATGCAAACCACTAGTGCAATAAGTCAAGTGACCTGTTTAGATGAGAAATATGGGATCCATCAGAGGGACTGATTGCTTCTTGTCTTTCAGAAAAGGGGATTTTTTTTAATGGTTGTGGTTTTCAAATATGAGAAAGTCCTGCTTTTTTATTGTAACTGTTATCAAGTTAAATAAAACATTTTCTGCAGACCAGGTAATTACCTTGGGTGCCTGTAGGGGAGTTTATGGCCCTCAGAGAGAGGAAAGGGAAATTCTTATTTTACCAGAAGAGACTCTGACCAAGGATGAAGCAAGTTATGAGGCTTATAATCAAATCAGTGGTCCTCAAACTTTTTAAATAGGGGGCCCCAGACTGTGAGAGGGCCGGACTATAGTAAAAACAAAAACTCACACTCTGTCTCTGCTCCTCAGCCCATTTGCCGTAACCTGGCAGGCCGCATGTGGCCCACGGGCCGTAGTTTGAGAACCTCTGAATTAAATAAAGGCCATATATGAACCTGGTCTATCACATAGGGATTCAGAACCCAATTTCTTCACAGATTCCCATCTCACGAGAGACTTGTGAGTGGTTTGCTAAATTCTAGATAGATGAGATATATTCCCTGCTCCTCCACCCTCATCCTTTTCCCTGCCCTCTTTCTTTGGATTAAAGTTTAACCTGATGGAATTGTCTTCTACTTGTTGGTTACAGCCCACAAAAACTCAATGATATCTGAGACCAAACATGTCAACTTGCATTAGGTCTTCAAGCTTCCTTTGCCAATTACCTGTGCTATGTACACTGGCTTCCATCGCCCATCTCTGGGCCCTTGTATAGATAAAATATTCTACCTCATCATCTCCTCCTTCCCATTTCTCTGGCTTTCTTCAAGTCTAAACTTAAATCCCATTTCCTGTAGATGCCTTCCCCTTTCCCCACACCTATTCCCATGGCTGTGCCTGTTCCTTAGATGAACATTCATCCATCCACCCATCCATCCATCCATTTTTCTGTCTATCCATCAATCCATTGACCCATCCATCCATCAGTCTTTCTATTTATCTACTTATATATATCTTATATATAAATAGTAATTTGCATATTACCATAGAATATGAACCTGTGAGAGCAGGAGCCATGTTGTATCCCCATCAATTAACACAATGCCTGGCACATGAAAAGTACTCACTGACTCCTTGTTGACTGAATTAACTGAGTTTATGCATTTTCCCAATTAATGTAATTGGAGAATGACACCATGAGATAAAAGCTATTTAATTGATAGATGAAGCCATAGGTTTTTATTGCTAGTTATTTTCCTGGATTCTTTTTTCTCTTGTGACTATTTAAGCTTGTATACCATTTTTCTTACAACATGAAAATTCTCTGTGCCATCTAGCTTGTTATATAGAGTTTTGTTTTTCCTTCTCTATTCTTTTTCAGTTTAAATCTGTTTGGATTAGATTTGTAAAATACCAGGCAAATCCATTTCCCCTGACCTTTCTTAGGTGTGCTTTACCTGAACAAGAGCTTGACATTTTGTATTTTTAACTATGGTGCAGAAATTCAGATACTATCTTCTTTTGCTATCTGTTAACTTCCCAAATCTGCCTTTGTCTTCTGAACCTATTACTACAATCAAGCAACAGTGATGAAAACATTGTTTGCACCCAAGATTTCATCAGTCAGCAATAATGGCTAGAATGTTTCCCCTTGCAGTATCCTTTGTGTCTATGTGAATCACCAAAAATGTTTACTATAAAACTTAGTATAACATTAGATGTCCTAAATGACCTCACCTTGTGTTTTTGATACATGTCTTGGGAAACGTCAACATTTCAATTGTTACAGTGTAATTACTGAATCAAAGTTCAGTGCTCTTCAGTAGGAAGTCATAAACCATTACAACTCACCCTTATTCCTCTGGTACCTAAAACACAATTTCTTATGTCATCATACCCAGGGATTCACACCGTTATAGTTACAAGCACTTTGTTAGCTAGGTGAGGTATAAGATGGAGCATTGAACTAGTCAAGAAGACAGACCTTACTGGCTGATGATCCTGAGAAGATCAACACCTCTCAGCTCTGTAAAATAGGGTGGATAGTAGCACCTGCTTCTCAAGGCTACGTAAGGATCAAAGGATATTACATATGAAAGTCACTTTGCATCCTAAGGCAAAACTGAAAGCAGCCCCTGGACTCAAAGGGTTGCATTCTACATGGCTTATAACATTTCAAATAACTTCCCAACTCTGGAATGGGATTGTTTATCTTCCTTTCAAGTGAATTTGGTTGGGATTTGGGTGGGAGAAGAGAGAAGATGGAAGATTAAGAAAGAGATTATTTAAACTAGTCCTGTGAATAGGGGAAAAAGAAAGTAGCAGTTCCCACAGCAGTTCTTCAAAGAAGTTGTCCACCATGTATCTGTCCACCTGCCATCTGGGGGGGAGGGGAAAAATTAGAACAAGGGGTTTGGCAATTGTCAATTTTGTAAAATTACCCATGCATATATCTGGTAAATAAAAACTATTTAAAAAAAGTTGTCCACAAGAGCTACTGATATAAATTCTGGCTATTAGTGGGTTTAAACATCTTTATACAAAATTGGGAGTTTCTCTCTTTTTGTAGAAAAGTCTCACATCTAAATTTTCTTGTTTTTAAATATTCAGTGATCATTCCAGATAGTCTCTTCTGTCTTCCTGATCCTTTCTGATTCCCTTCTGCTTCAATAGATGCTTTTGCTTCCTTCCTTTTTCATCGAAATTTTCTTCCTACTTTTTAAAGGGGCCCTTTTCTCCTTCCTGATAATTAATATAGAAGACAGGCATTCCTTGAGTCCCCTTATCTTTTTTCTTAGGAGGAAGGCCAGCCCACCCTTTGAGAAGCCCACAACTATTCAAATCTGGTATCAGACACTTACTAGCTGTGGACTCTGAGCAAATCCCTTAACTCTATTTGCCTCAGTTTCCTCATCTATAAAATGAGATGGAGAAGGAAATGGCAAATCACTTTAGTATTTCTGCCAAGAAAACCCCAAATGAGGCACAAAGAGTCAGACATGATTAGAAAATGACTGAACACTAATATCAACAACTGAAAGACCCACATCATATCCCTCTCCATGTAACTATCAAAATTATCTCAGTCCCCCATATTCTGTGGAACTTGTTGGTATTCATCCTCCATTTTTGAAGACCAAGAAATGAGGCTCTAACAATCATTTTGTCTATCAGTAGCTCTTGTGGCCAATATCCCTTGGAGAACTACTGTGGAGATGGCTACTTTCTTTGACCCCCCCCTTCACAATATTAGTTTAAATAGTCCCTTCCTTCTCTTCCTTAATCTTCCATCTTTTCCCTTCTCCCATCCAAGTCCCAACCAAATCCACTTGGAAACGAGATAAATAACCCCATTCCAAACATCAGAACTTAATTGAAATGATGTAACCCATGTAAAATACAACCCTTTAACTGCAGGGGCTGCTTTAAATTTTGCCTTAGTATCCCTAACATTTTTACAATTCTTTGAGGCACCTAAAAAGTGCTCATTGGAATATTTTTAAAGTTAAAGAATAAACATTTATGTTTACCATAATAATGATGACTATGAGACTTTTTGAATCATTTGTTAATTCACATTTACTTTAATGGAAAATTAAAAAATTTAAGGGATCATACCATGTAGGAAAATAATTGAATTGTTCCTTCTTTCTCTTGTTGAAAACTTAAAAAGATAGGGATGGGGTGGGGGAAAGAAAATGAGTAGGCTGCATGGCTCTCAGCAGTTTTCTCATACAAGATGCAATGTGTAGCTCACTTAGACAGCTGCTATCAAGGGAGCAATTTGGACTTCTCATTGATGTCAATTCTTTCCCCATGTACATCATGCTGACGCATCTGGCTTTCCTTGAAGAGCCAATCCGAATTACAGTTCTACTGCTGTTGAAATGTTTGTCTGAGCTTTATGCTAGGAGAGGAGCCAACATTAATTTTCAATATAGATAGATAATTTCTAATCTTTGTACTGACATAATTAAAACTCATTCTGCAACCTCAGCAGACATCCTTTGGGGAAACAGCTGCTGTTTTCTCCTATTTGAAAGTACAATAATCTGCCTTTTCAGCTTTGTCGTTTCTAATTTGGTATACTAGGGAATTATTTTCTCACTTGTAGAAAAAACTTCACCAAACACTCTGTTAAAATAACAATAGTTTATTGCAACATAAGAGCTATTGGAAAAATAAATGTTGATAGTCTCTTTCCTAGCCTGACCTCTTCATTTGTGCCATTGATCTCATCTATGAAATTGAAATAATAATTCCTGTACTCTGGAACTCAAAGTTCTATTGTAAAGAGGGAAAAAAAGGAAGTCAAAGTATTACTTATGGGAATTACGATTACCATCATCATCTTCTTTATATGAAATAATTCTCCTGTCATTTGATGAAGTTCAAATAGAAACATGACTATTATTATTATTGTTATTGTTATACTAGAAAAAGGAGGTTTCATTCTTTTGTTGGGATATAGAAAGAAATGGTGCTAGAATAAGTCTTTATCCTACTATAGGTATGTCATATTTACTATTCCATAAATTATTGTAAATATAGATAAAAGGACTTTATAAAAAGTATATATATATATATATATAATCAACTATAAAGTTGAATAAACATCTTTGAATGCATATTCATCCTTTGTAAGTTTATTAAAAGATATGGGAATGTGAGTCCAGGAGAGACAGGACAAAGGACAATGGGTGTGGTTAGGCTCAAGAACAAATATGAAGATGTTAGAGGAAAAACTCCAATAGCAGAGAATATGCTAGGGGCAATGTGTACCTCATCCTCTTCTCGTGTGATTTCAACATCTTTGGCCCAATCTCTATATATCAAAAACTTTTTTCATAAAATCTTTCATATTTCATATAATTTCATATTTTGAATCTTCTGAATGGACACATCTATTAAAAACATTTTTAAATTTTTTAGGAATTAATATTCTGTCTAGGAGATTGTGGGAAGCAGTGTTCCATAAGTATCTCATTCCAGTACAGTTGATTGAATTCTCTAGAATATTTTGTGGTTTGTGATTTGTAATTTGGATATTTATCATTTGTAAGCCCACAGAATGTCGAGAGCATCTGCCATTTAATTCCAGAAGTGATGTGTTGAATCATATCCATAGTTTCCTTGATTCCATTTTGTTAAACCTAGGGTCTTTAGGGAAAAATCTGAAATTTGTGATAGTAATAACTTGGGCTTGATTGAATTTCTATCTCAGCCCCCTCCCACTCACCCATTTCTACAGACAAATGCACATTATCAGTCATTTGTACAAAGCTTCTTTGTCGGCCTAATGCTGACTGAGATCAAACAGTTATCAGCCATAGAAAACGTTATGATTCCACCCATAGATCTTAATTATTCCATAGCCTTCACCAACTGGTTGTGATAGTTGAGCCTTGCATAGAAGAAAAAGGAGGTCAGTGTCACAGATCCCAGGGTATGTGGAGTTGAACATATAAGGCTGGTAAGATAGGAGAAGTCCAGTTTAAAAAAAGCTTTGAATGCCACATAGAGGATTTAATACTAAAGGGGATAAGGAGCCACAAAAGTTTATTGAATAGGGCAATAACACAGTCAGACTTTGGCAGCTAAGTAGAGGATGGATGCTCGTCCCAGTAGGCTATTACAATGGCCCAGCCAGGAATGCTAAGGGCCTTCACCAGAGTGGTCTCTGTCAAAGAGAAGTAGAAGGATTCAAGAGATTTTGCAAAGATGAGATCAACAGGTCATCACACAAATTGGACGTTGGGAAAGTGAGTAAGAGGAAGAACTGAGCATAGCACCTAAGTTGTGAGCCTGGTTGCCTGAGAGGAGATTGATATTTTCAAGAGTAATAAGGAAATTCAGAAAGGGGAAGAATATAAATTCATTGAGGGCAGGAATCATGCTTTTGCTTTTCTTTATATCTCCAGTACTTAGCACAGTGTTTGGTACATAGTAAGCACTTATCAGATGACTTCTCATACATGGAATTTATTTGTCTATCCGAGGCAAATATGGGAGGTACAGCAAAAGGACTGATGCTTTTGGCCCTGGGTTCAGATTCTACTTGTTGTGCTCAGCTCCCAAATGATCTTGAGCAAGTTGCCACCTCTTTTTTTCTTAGTTTCCCCTGCTGTAAAATAAGTGGATTGGACCAAGTGCCTTCAGAGTTCTCATTAGCCCAAGAACTATAATCCAAAATGGCTTCAAGAAGCAGCTTTGATTCTTTTTCCCCATAAAATCTTTATCAATTCCATGATTCTCCCACTTTATTTTATTTTATATTTTTATATTATTATTTTATATTATTTCATTATTTTATTTATTATTCATTTATTTTATTATTATTTTATATTATTTTACTTTATATTTACTTTATTTTGTTTGGCTCTCTTTTTTTGACTTTATAACCTTCTCTGTTATATCAGACTTACTTAGTTCTCTGTTCTATTCTCCTTTAAAAAAAATCTTCTGGAAATAAGAATTATGTCAATTCCCATCTTCTCAGAATTTCATATTACTTATGGGGTTCATTCTTTTTAAATGTTTCTTAAATTTCCTAATCAACTTAAAACTTATTACTTCTGTAATAGATAATAATATAGAACATTACTTATGATACATTTTCCTCAAATATTTGTTGAATTTCCTTATCAACTTGAAAGAGAACAAAACCCACAAACCCACCACCATATCAAAATGCTAATGCATGCGTATGCGAGGAATCCTGCCTATAAAAACCTTGACAAGTGGTCATTCAGCCTTTGTTTAAGGACTCTCAGTGATAGAGCACTCAGGAGAGCAAGAAACAGTCCTCTCTTCCATGAGATAATTCTACCAGGGGGGAGCTTCCCTTTTGCCCCTTCTATCAAACCAAACTCCGACTCTGCAATTTCTGTGAATTATTCCCAGTCCCTTTGAGATTAATCCATTATCATATGGCAGTTTTCCAAATATTTGAAAATGGACGCCCCTTTAAAATCTTCTCTACTTTAGGATAAACATCCCTGCAGGTCCTGCAACGAATCCCAAGAAACTCTCTGGATACTAATTTCTCTTTCCTGGAACTGCTCCAGCTTCTTATTATTCTTTTGAAATTATGATGTCCAGAACTGAGCAGCATATTCCAGCAGGGCCTCCCAATGGGTCAGAAGATAGTAAGTATATCAGCTCTTTCATTCTGTACACAATATTTGTAACAACGCAACTAAGATCCCATTAGCTTTGGCTGTATTGTTTAATATGTTATGTTTGGTTTTTCATTTATCATCTCACAGAGCTGATTTTGCATTGGAGTAACAGGGCACTGACCCCACCCCAGCCCAGTTCTTTCATCAAAAGTTGCCGTTCCATGTTGCTTTTCTTGTTCTGAATTCATGTCACTGACTTTTTTTTAGGGCTTTTTATTTATCCTTATTCTGTTTTATCTCATTAGATCTGACCTTTTGAGATCTTTCTATACTTTTACTTTATTCATTCAACGAGTCTACTGTGTTTTCTAGCTCCCCATCTTTTTCAGATCTGATAAGCATAAGGCTGTCTTTGATCTTCCAGCTAATGATAATAGTCTTGAAAAGAACTATATTGCTAGAAGCTTCCTTTGAGATCCAAACAGCCCATGAAATCTAACTTCTAACTCTCATTATTCAGGTAGGGCTAAATCTGCTTTTAACATTCAATCCATAGCTCTCTACCTTGCTCACAAGGAGACTCACTGCGAGAGACTTTGTCATGTGCTTTGCTGAAATCCAGATATATACTGTTTACTGCATCTCTCTGATTTCCCAGTTGAGTAATCCTTTGAACAAAAAGAAAAGTGGCTAACTTAGCATGACATGTAGACAGTCCCATAAGCTCTAAAAACACTTAAACCTTTGCTGTATTTCATTTCCCTGGTTCAAGAAAGGGGACACTAGAGTTTCATTAAAATGCTTTCCTCTATTAAAGAAGCAAAATGCATAGAAAATGGGCAACATAGAACTTGTAAATAGCAAAGTTTCTTCCTTAGAATAGTAGTTGAGGATAAGACAAGGAAATACGATCGATTCTAGAAATCTAGTCAATTCTTTCTGAGATATTGAACGGTAAGGTAATTTATAAAAGGAAAGGAGAAAGGAGTGTTTATTAGCCTGAACAGTCGAAATGGAATTTTATATGAAAGAAAATATACAGCTTACTATAAAGTAAGCCAATCCTCATCAATTCAGCAAAAACACTTTCCTCACACCTGCTTAGAGCTTTTAAAATTTGATTAAAGAAAATTAGCACCTGAATATGCCTTGATTTTTATACGCCACAAAAACATTTCAAGCACAGGTGCCATATTTATCGTTATGAGAGGTTTCTTCATTTTTTTCAGCTTTGATCAGATACTAAGAGGAACTTTATGAGCTGGAATCTATACCTTCACTTTGTTATGATTGATGGCAAATTTGGTCATTTAACCTGGCACCTAATATGATACCCAGCATATAGTAGACACTGAACAAATACTTGTTTCTTGGTTGAAAAACATTTTGGGTCCAAAGGCAGCTTAATTTCATGTTGCATCTGTGACTTTGAAACATGAAAGATAATTTAAACAGAATCTCTTTTTTCAAGGATCTTTATCTATTTGAAATAGTGATTTTTAAGTGAATTTTGTTTTCATTCTATGAAAAGTGTTTTTCTCACATCTATTTCTAGGAGCAGTTGTTGAGAGGCAGATTTTGTAATGAAATGTTTAATAACAATTACAGTCATCTCAAAGTAGATCTAGTTGACTTAGAATAATGGAAGTCCATCTCCTGGGAGGAAGTTAAGCCCAAACTGGATGCTGACCCATGGGGTAGGGTGTAGATGGATTGGACCCAATGACTATCCAATTCGGTTCTACTTCTTATATTCTGTGGTTTGCTTCATCCTAGCAGAAACTAATGTTGCTTAGTAACAGAGCCCATGAGTGAATGAAGGAAGGAAAGAAACAAGTATTTATATGAAATGTATTGTGTTAAACTCTGAAAATAATAATTAAAAAGAAAAGCAGTCTCTATATTTATTCTAATGATGGAGGCAACATACGGGGAAGTTTTCATCTTCAAGTTAGATGACGTTCATGTTCACACGAGGATGCATGAACATACTCAGAGGAGTTTATGTATTCAAGGGGAAGAGGAAGGTGTGGTTTATGGCAGGGCTTAGATTTTTTTAACTTAATTTTTATTCTGAACTGAACAAACATTAAATAAGATGGGCACTTCCATATGCATAGTGGAATAGAAAAAGGTTTTACAGGTAACTATATATGTGAATATCTTGCTTTTTTACTTATAAGTATATAATAAATTTTACCTGTTACTTTCAAAGCTGTCTTGCTTGTCTATGCTTATTTCTGGTTTTTCTTTCCTGCTTTTTTTAAAAGTATTCTTCCTTCACCCTCTTTGTTTCTGTCTCTTTTGGGGGAGGGTTGTTTTATCCCTCTTGCCCTCTCAAATCTTACTACCACTCCCACTGGGAGAAATAAAACAGTTCTTGTAACATATATGCCCAGCTGAACAAAAGAAAATCCCACTTCAGCTGAATCCAAAAATGTGCCTTGTTCCACATCTTTCTACCTACCAAAAGGTAAGTCAAACGTTTTACTCTCTGTCTTCTTGATTCTTACTTGCTGATTGCAATGGGAAGTGCCTAATTTGTGCCAGGTACTTTACAAAAAATCTTGTAAATAGCATCACTTTTGATCCTCACAAAAACCTTGGAAAGTAGGTGCTATTATTTATCCCTATTTTACAGTTGAGAAAACTGAGACAGAATTAAGTGACTTGCCTAGGGTCACCCAGATAATAAGTGTCTAGAGGTCATATTTGAACTCAGATCTTTCTGACCTCACACCCATTTTCTGTCCCCACTATAGTACCTAAATGTCCCAAGTTTTTCAGAGTGATTTTTCTTTATAGTGTTTTTTTCACCAAATAAATTATTCTTCTGCTTCAATTTGCTTTATTCTATTTCCATTTAGAGGTCTTTCTAGGTTTTTCTGCAATTTTCCATTTCATCATTCCTTGTGGCCCAATAATATTCCATTACATTGGGATGCCATAATTTCTTTACTTGAATAGTCTTTGTTTTCAGTCTTTTACTGCTAAAAAGGAAATGCTATAATTTTGTATATATGAGTCCTTGGGGGATGGACTTATTAGTGGTATTGCTGGGTGAAAGGGAATGCATTATTTAGTGACTTTTTGGTCATAGTTCTGAATTGATTTTCAAAATAGCTAGATTTATTTACAGCAATATCATTAGTCAACTGGAGTCTTTGTTTTCTACAGGGTTTAGACACTGCAGAGCCAGAGAGAGTTGATCTCAGAAGAATTCATGAAGGAGGCAAATTATGAGGTCAATTTTCATAAAGTCAATCAGTCATTTGATAAACATTTATTAAGAACTCCAATGTTCCAGGCACTCTGTTAAAAAGTGGGAATGTAAAAAAAGGCAAAGGACAGTCCGTTGCTCTCAATGACCTTATAATATAGGGAAAGACAGAATTCAAACAAGTTATGGACAAGAGAGAAGGAATGATAGAGAGATAGACAGGAGGATAGAATTAAAATTAAGGGGGATCAGGAAAGTTTCCCTGTAGGAAATGGGATTTGAGCTGGGACTGGAAAGAAGTCAGGAAAGTCAGGGGATAGAGATGAGAAAGGAGAGAATTTTAGGCCTGGGGGACATCCAGAGAAATTGCTCATATTTGGGAGTAGGAGAGGAGAAGAGGAGATATCAATAATTATAGAAATGTAAGAAACAATTATATGAAAGTTGAAAAAGGTCAAGGCATATGAAAGAGGAGATAATGAACTTTAGGGGGAAAACTATGTCTTGTCATATGTTCCATTTAATTTCATGGAACATTGGAATTGGATCCAGAAAGGTAAACTGATACTTACAAAGGTTAAATGCCTTGCTCTTGATCACATAGCCTCATGTAAGACTTGAATACAGATCTTCTTGACTTTGATCTATTCTTTGAACAGTAAGTCAACTAGTATCTATTAAGGGCCAATCATGTTCCAGGCACCTAATCAAGTCCTAATGATGTAAATAGATGTTTGAAAAAAGAAAACTCCTTCATGGAGCTGACAGTCAATGGGGTGAGGGGACACATCTAAATGACTAAGTGCAAACAAGATATATAGAGGATATAATAGAGATAATGAGCACCAGGACTTGTTTTCAGCTGTATTTTTTATTTAAAAAAATGTTACATATTTTATCCATTTTCTTTGTTCTTTTTAAATAATAGTTGAGAGAGCTTTCAACTTAGAAAAGATGGCCTGTCATTGGATCCTGCCTCCCATGTCCCCGTATATGATCTTGAACAAGTTACATAAAACTCATTAAAGCTCAGTTTCTTCATCAACAAAATGGGGATATTAATACTGGCACTAGCTACCTCTTAGAATTGTTGTGAGTCTCACATGTATGTAAAATGCATTATGATCATTGAGTTCTATATGAATTACCTTTTATTAATGAATTTTAATACCCAATTAGGGAAAGGGATAGAGCTAAAAGTTGGAGAAGACTTCTCATTTTAGAGTTTCTTCATTCAAAGGACCACAGGGTTTTACCTAGAAGTAATTGTCAAAATCATCATGTCAAATGTCTTCCTTTTATACACGAGGAAGCTGAAGCTCCCCAAAATGGTGTGGGATTGCCTGAAGTCACATAGCCAGTTATCATTTTCTCCTCTTCCCCCAATAATCAAATAACACTTAATAAAACTTAATGTATCGAGCACTGCACTACATGGCAGCTAGCCAAAGACAAGAAGAAAACAAGTCCTACTCTCAAGGAGCTTACGTTCCATCAGGAAAATAAACTGTTGACAAGAGACCAAAGGAAATTCTAGTTTTAATGTACTAGCCAGCACTTGGACACATTCACTTACCCAGAAGGAGAAGCAACATTTAAGTATTTAGGCAAGTCATTGTGGGGTATGGGTATACCATTTGTGCTGCTTATCCTAAGAGGGCCAAAACAGGAGGATAAGAAGTCACCAAGAGGGAGATCAAGACTCCAAGCAAGAGGTTTTCCAAAGGAGAATTCTTTGTCTTGGGAAATAGTGAGGTTTTTAAATAAAAACTGGATAACCACTTGCCTGGATGGTTTTTGTGTAATAATGGCAACCAATACTGTGAGAAGTGGGAGTGAGAAATGAAAAAAGCATTTATATAGTTCTGACAATGCACCAAGCACTGTGCTAAGCACTTTATATATATATGGTTTCATTTGATTTTCACAATAACTCTAGAAGATAAATAGTCTCTGAATTTTATAGTTAAATAAGTAAAGGAAATAATAGGAAATAAATAAAGGAATAAGGAAAATGAAAAGACAGAGGTTCAGTGGTTTGTCCAAGTCACACAGATAGTATCTGGAGGTCATATTTGAACCTAGAGTCTCCTGATTCCAAGACAAAGTTCCATCCACCATGCCATCAGCTGCTTGAGTATCAGCCAAAGCAGCTTTATTTCAATCAAGATCAACGTCTGTCTCCTGTAAATCTTCCTTTAGTCTATCTGTGCATCAGATGGTGCTGAATTACCCTGCTTGTCTAGTGGTATATTTTTGTTTCCAGGGATCCAACCCCTCTACTCATGGCCCCTACCTTACATTCCTGCAATTTCATAACTTCAGAAAAAGCATTTAATCAAATTGTAACTACAGAAATATCAGAAATAATGATTTTCCCTCAATTCTTGCTTCATCACCTTCAAGCTGGAAAAATGTCCATTGGGATTGGCATCTATTCCCCCCTCCCCTGCCTCCCGACTGCTGCTTCCCAAGGGCTTGATGGGAGTGTGAAGGAAAGATCCAATCATAAATCTCAGCACAAAGAACAAAAAGCACCAGCCAGTCTCACGTAGGACTTCCTAGAAGTTCTGCTGCTGTTCACTGCTCGGAGTGCTGCCAGGGCCGCAATCCCAAGGCCATTCCTTCTCCTGGCATCTGCTTGTTGACTTAGTGAGAAAGCTTTTCAGTCATTCCTCATTATTTAAGCCTTCTGCCTTTTCTGCTAGAAGAATAGCAATGGAGGCTCATGTGTTTAAAGCCAGAGAAGACTTTAGAAACATAAAGTCAATATTCTCATGATGCAGATGAGGGAAATGAGTATGGGTCAGTGGTTTGCCAAGGGTTACATGGTCAGTAACTGTCCACTTCAATTGGGTCTTCCTGACTCCAAGTCCAGTGGAAAGATCTCCCTTTACCTCCCATTCTTCTGTCCTTTATCTTGAAAAGCCTTTTGAGAGACATGATCCAGGGAAAGAGCAAGGAAATTGTCTTATTTAGGATTCACTGAATTACACAATCTGGGGGTGCTCTTATCCCTGGAAATCTAGAATATCTCTGTAGTATATGCATAAGGAAATTTTTATCCAAGACAATATATTAAATATATCAATTCCCTCTACATTTATTCACTTATTCAGTGCCATACCAATCAAATTTCCAAAGGATTAGTTTATAGAATTTAATAATAAGAAAAACAAAATTCATCTGGAAGATCAAAAGGTCATGAATATCAAATGAATGAGGAGTAAAGTAGATTAATAGTACTAGATCTCAAACTATACGACAAGTAATAAAAGAAATGTGAATTAAAATAGCTCTGAGATACCACTCGTATCCATCATATTGTCAAAGTTGACAAAAAAAGGACAACAAATGCTTGGAGAACTATGGGGAAAGAGATACATTAATAGCCCACTGGTGGAGGTATGAAGCGGTTCAGTCTTGTAGAAAGCAATTTGGAACTATACCCCTAAGGCTATTAAACTGTACATAGCAATATTGCTACTAGATCTTTATATCAAAGAGATCCAAAAAAGAAGAAAAAGAGTGATACACACAAAATGTGTTAGCAAAGAATTAGAAATCTAGGGAGTATTTATCATTTAGGGAATGGCTGAACAAAGGATGGCATATGAATGATAGAATTTTATTGTGTTACATGAAATTATGAATGGAACACTTTCAGAGAAACTAGGGAAGACTTTTATGAACTACTGCAAATTGAAATAAGCAGAACCAGGAGAACAAGCATAGCAATGTTGTAAAAAGCAAACAACTTTGAAAGATTTAAGCACTCCAATAACTAATTGACTAACCACAATGATAATGGACTGGTAATTAAATATACTGCTTCCTTTCAAATAGGGAGATGATGGCCTCAGAATGAAGGTGAAATTTATGTGATTCAGGATTATAATGGGGTCTTTTTTGGGAGAGAGGGGACAGTTGATATGTGTTTTGTTTTTTCTTATTTTTGCAATAAGGAGAAGCACTCCAAGGAACAAAAAGAGTTGCTTGAGAGAAAAATTGAATCTGAAAATGAAAGAAAATTGAATTTTTAAAAATTTCCTATAGATTGCATAGGCTACATGACCAATTTAGGGATGTGTTATAGTAGTAATTCCTTTCATGTGGGGGCCTTTCAAATCTAGACTGCTACTAAGAGCCTTTCCAACTCTCTAATTCTATATGCTCAATATGAAATTTTAGATTGTCATTAAATCTTTTTTTCTTAATTAATGTCAATGCTTCCTCATAATTCTTTTTTGCTGAAATTCAACAATTCCTCAAGGATTTTTTTTTCTGTTAGGTCTTACTTAACCTACCAGGATATTCAATTTTAATTGGACTGTAATTAGTATCACATGATGATTGATGCTAGGGTTGTGGCAGAGAGGAAAAGTGGTCAAAAAAGAGAGGACTTGATTCTTTTTGTTCATCAAAACAACTGTTTGGTCATGTATACATATATTGTATTTAATTTATACTCTAACATATTTAACATGTGGGCCATCTGGGAGGGGGGGAGGAGGGGAAAAACTGGAACAAAGGGTTTGGCAATTCTCAATGTTGTAAAATTACCCATGCATATATCTGGTAAATAAAAATCTATTTAAAAAGAGAGAAAGTGAAAGAGAAAGAGAGAGAGAGAAAGAGAGAGAGAGAGAGAAGAGAGAGAGAGAAAAAGAGAGAGACAGAGAGAGAGAGAAAGAGAGAGAGAGAAAAAGAGAGAGAGACAGAGAGAGAGAGAGAAAGAGAGAGAGAGAGAGAAGAGAGAGAGAAGAAAGAGAGAGAAGAGAGAGAGAAAGAAGAGATAGGAGAGAGAGAGAGAGAGAGAGAGAGAGAGAGAGAGAGAGAGAGAGGAGAGAGAGAGAGAGAGAGAGAGAGAGAGAGAGAGGACTTCTCTTTGGAAACATCATGCATTTTGTGGGATATTGATAGACTCTAGATAAATGATTTTCACATTAGAGAGGGCACTACAATAAACACTTTCATTAAAAATAACAACAATATTTCAGGATAAATGGAAATTAGCTGAATAAAAACATGAGGCATCAAAATAACAGAGATTTCTCATTCTTGACCTTTATCTGTATTCACACAGATCTAATTAATTTGTTTCTTGGGGGAAGGGGCAGTTTGGTCAAAGAGAACAGGTGAACATTACTGACTCTCAGCCTTCATTTAGTAAACATATCTCATTTCTCTTTAGGAATGCTAAATAGATGTTGCCAAAAGAAAAACTCAATTTGCAATAGGACATAAATAGAGATTGATGGGAAATACCAAGAGCTGATGCAACTTATTGATGTACATCCCTCAAACACTGAGCGGCTTAATTTGGTGCCCAAAGCAATGAAAAACAGGCGTAAATGCAGCCATGATGAGTCACCAAGTAGCCTATGGGAGAGACTACACAGGAATTGGATATCATTACTCTTTAGGGTTGAGAGAAAGTAAAAATTATTCATATCAACAAACAGACTCTTGAAGAGTACAAATTCTGTTTGCTGGTAAACAAGATGAAAGTGGGTATTTGAAAACATTCATAGGCTCATGGATTCAGAGCTATGAAAGATCTTCAAGGTCATCTTGCCCAACTCTTCATTTTATAGATGAGATCACATGGGCAGAATACCTGCTGCACAGCAAAAAAAAAAAAAAAAGATATTTGAACCCAGGGCCTCTGACTTATAAGTCAGAGTATTTTCTGTGATTCTACATTGACTTGATGCAATTTCATCTCGTTGATATGACTTCTGTGAGTTCAGACTTACAAAACTCCTCTCAGAAAGCCATGTTTCTTTTAAAGCCATAAAATGAAATAAATATTGATTGAAAAATTTGAAGAAAGTTGGGGAAAACAGAACAAGGAAAGGGTCCAAAGGAGAGACAGCATAGTTCAGTGGAAAGAATGATAAATATAAGTCACAGATCTTGAGGATGAATTCTGACTCTTTGTTATCTATATGTTCTTTGGCAAGCCATTTAAAATCTAAAAGTCTCTATTTCCTTATTTATTAAATGACAGGAGGGAATATTAGGAGTATTTCCATTGCATCCCAAGTTGACAATATTTTTTCAGTTGATATATACCTTGGCCATTAGTATAAATTTCCAATAGTCAATATGAATTACAAAATAGATAAACGAAGGGAATTTGACTTTTTTAATATTTATTAGTCCCTTATTATGTGCTATCATTATGCTAAGTGCTTTATGTTGTTTTTTTAATTCGATCCCAACTCATGTCCAAAGTCAACAGATTTTAGAGTTTATTGGGCATGTGCAGCTAAAACACAAAATTGAGATTAAATAATTTCAATGGACTATTATAGTAATTTCCCAAATATTCCTTATACCTTTTGACAAGCTTTCAGGAAATAGATCCAAGTAAAAACTCCTGCTTGAGTGAGATCTCATGACTCGAATTAGGTACTAAGTAAAACAAGAAATATATGCTGACAGCAGGCTTTGTTGTTAGAATTAATAACAGAAGATCCTCTGTTAATTCAAAGTACAATTTTGAACTCAGATATTTTATAATATGATCCTCCTCAAAGTTTCTTCTGAAGAAGCCTGTGGCTTCTTAATTGAGTGAGATTAGTTTTGTGTTTTGTGATGGGAAGGACCAAAAGGCTACAGAGGATACAGCACCATAATCTTTTTCATATATATCATTAAGGCATTCATCTCCTGGGGCTTAATCAGCCACTTGCCCAGGGGAAATTGAATCTTTGAGAATTAGCTTATTTACTCAGAGGGAATAAACAGTTCAGCAGATATTGATATGATATGGAAGGAGAACAAGATGTACACATTTTGCTTTGAATACCAAATATGTGTGTCTATCATCTATTTATCTCTACATACCTCTGTCTAAAGATATATAGATATATAATCTTCCCCTTTATTCCTCAAAGAGAGAAAATAAGTGGAAAATAACTATGTTTTTGAGACTACAATTTAATCTGAACCATAGGCCATATCTTGTTGAAAGTTTTAGTCTATGCCCAAAAAAGTTATCAAACTGTGCATACCTTTGATCCAGCAGTGCTACTACTGGGCTTATATTCCAAAGAAATACTAAAGAAGGGAAAGGGACCTGTATGTACCAAAATGTTTGTGGCAGCTCTTTTTGTAGTGGCCAGAAACTGGAAGATGAATGGATGCCCATCAGTTGGAGAATGGTTGGGTAAATTATGGTATATGAATGTTATAGAATATTATTGCTCTTCAATAAATGACCAGCAGGATGAATACAGAGAGGTTTGGAGAGACTTACATCAACTGATGCTGAGTGAAATGAGCAGAACCAGGAGATCACTATACACTTCAACAACAATACTGTATGAAGATGTATTCTGAGGGAAGTGGAAATCTTCAACATAGAGAAGATCCAACTCACTTCCAGTTGATCAGTGATGGACAGAAACAACTACACCCAGAGAAGGAACACTGGGAAGTGAATGCAAACTGTTACACTACTGTCTTTCTACCCAGGTTACTTATACCTTCGGAATCCAATTCTTACCGTGCAACAAGAAAATTGGATTTACACACATATATTGTATCTAGGTTATACTGTAACACATGTAAAATGTATGGGATTGCCTGTCATCTAGGGAAGGGAGTAGAGGGAGGGAGGGGAAAATTTGGAAAAATGAATACAAGGGATAATGTTATAAAAAATATTACTCATGCATATGTACTGTCAAAGAAATTTTATAATTATAAAATTAATTTTTTAAAAAAGAAAGTTTTAGTCTACATATCTAAAAAGCATGTCAGTCCTCAAAATACCCATTTTTGCTATTTCTAGACTCATCACTAGAACTTAATGCTCTAGAAGGCTCTATATTGCAGACTAAGACTATTCTTGCATCCTATAAATATTTAGATTGAACCCTCAGATCTAGGGGGAGGGAAGAGGGAAAAGAATTACAAAGAGAATTATATGTGATTAAAATATGCAGAGTGTGATAACTTGAAAAAGAAGCACAGTTCAGAATTTATCTTCAATCAATGTTGAATCATCCTTCATCAGGGTGGTCAAAACCCATCTGTACATTTCAATCCTGAAGAATTATTATCCATCGTCCTCTACTGGTCCTCAGTAGAGGGGCTAGTAAACACTCCAGAGACCTCTAAGTCTTTTTGGGAACTGAGGTAGTCAGCAGACCATGTGAGCTGTCCATTTGTTGTCTACGGTCTCTCATTGGGCCCCTGATGTTCTTATTGTACATTTCCTCAGTAATTACCTTTAGATCACAGAATTTTTAAAGCTCAGAATTGGAAGGGACCTTAGAGACCAGTTCAGGCAACCTCCACCTGGCTAAAGATTCACATTATAGCATTGCCAGCAAATGAATGTTCCACCTCTGCCTGCAGACTTCCCATAACTATTTGTTTTACATCTGCATAGCTCTGATTGCTGATAAGCATTTTTTCTCCCTAAGACCATTTATGACATTGGAAGGGCCATCCCTCTGATGGTTACTTTCCATTGGCTTTGAATTTATCATGAATGTTCAGGTCTATATAAATATTGTCCCCCACACCTTTGAATGTAAACTTCTTGAAGGCAGGGGCTGTTTTGTTTTTCCTTTGTATCCTCAGACTTAGCAAAAAGTCTATCACAAAGTACACACTTAATGAATGCCTAAAATATTTCTGACTGACACCTTCATATGAAGCTTAAATCTGGCTCTTTATAACTTTGAACTGAGGTGTTTTTTTTTCCTTTTTGGACCAAACAGATCAAATCTAATCTCTCTTTATGTGACAAACCTGCAAACACTTGAAAACGGTTCTAATTTATCTCTCCTCCTTCCAAATCCAACAACAAACCCTAAATTCTCTTCTTTGGGCTAAATACTCAGGTTCCTTTAACTTACTAAAATTTATAGCACATTATTCCAAGATATTTTCTTCCAGGGTCTAGTATCGATGTCATATTCTTTCACTCACTCTCAGGGAAGGAGAGAGTAGGCAATTTTGCAATTCTCTTCTGGGCATGAATCAATGAAATAATAAAAGAATGAATGAATGAATGAAATTATTCTTTTAATTATTATTAATTAAATAATAATAAATTAATTTAATTATTATTTTAATTATTCTTTTTGTTGTAGAACTCTCGCTATATATCAGGCATTATTTCAAGAGTTAAGGATATAGGACAAACAAAATCTAATTGTTCATAGGTTTTAACCTGGAAAGACAACCTATAGAGGAAATCAGAGGAAACTATTGCTGTAACCATAAAGTATACAATTGAGATTTCCTCTCCAGGAATGATTTTATTTTAATTCTTAGAGCTAAAGTTGGGAAAATAGAGATGGAAAAAAAAGGGTGAAAAAAGAAAAGGCATGGAATGAAATAAAGGGCTATATTTATCTACTAGAATCTAGTGACACAGGGTAGGAGATGGAAGTTAGGGCTGCCGGCATCAGGGAAAGAGAAAACCAGGAAGCAGCTGACTGATTTTGATTGCCAAGGGAATACAAACTCACCTATGGTTCATACATTTCCCTATAAACAACTCCCCAGTTGCCCTGTTCTTTCTACTGCCTCCCCCTTCTATGTAGTTAAGAGCTTAGACCCAGATGACAAAGTTACTAAGCTATAGATCTAGGCTTGATTTAAGAAAAAAATCCAAAAAAGAAAATTATACCAAATGAGAATGGTCTTCCTTAGGAACAAGTGGATTTTTTCATTTATTCAACAAGCATTAAGTAACCATCTCCTATGCTGCCAATTTCTCTACGTTTTTGTGGTTTTCAAATTCAGGTTCGATGACCCGAGCCTTTTGTAGAGTAAATTCTTTGGTGAAAATATTGGATAGTCTTTTGGCTCTCTCCTAATTCTCAGTTCTTAGGAAGTTTAGGTAGCATCTCCATATATACATTTATCACAATTTATAATTAGTATAATTTATTTCATAAGTGAATATATCATGACTAATTATACCAGTGGGAACTAAGCATTGAAAATGTGCCTGTCAAAAATGCATTAGTTTGTCTTTTCTATCTACTTTCCATACCAGAAATATTTAATTTTCCAAATAATAGCTGTTTCTTTCCCCTCTAATAGTCTATAGCCATTTTATCCATTTTATTGCTTTCCCCCTGGAATTCCTGTCAAATTTAAACATATCCTGTGCTTATCACCCCAGACTTATTTCCTGTCAAAATAAATTATAACGAATGACCCAGAACATTTTTCATTAGACATGGGTAAGATTTGTATGTAATTCTTTAGGAATCAACCTCTCCCAATGACCTCATCACTGACCTCTCCACTTAGATTTAGAGTTTTGAGTTTCCTAACTATTAGAAGTCACTACTATCTTTTTTAGGAATCCTTTTCTTGCTGTCCTTCAATGGACAATGGAAACTATATCTTGTAGAATAATCATTTGAATAGTTCTGCTTGTCTCCAGAACCAAGAACAAAAGAAGAGAATTGTAGGCTGGATGTCTGGACAAAATTCTTTTATGTTAAAGTCATCTTAAGTCAAATAGTGTTTATTATGTGCCTTCTACATACGACTCTTTTTCTAAGTCCTGGGGATACAAATGGTGAAGAAACAAAAAAAGAAAGATCCCTATTATTAAGAAACAGTTATAATAGAGGAGACAAGAAAACAACTCTACAAAGATTATATATGCAAGATAAAGTGATGGTAGTCTCAGTGGGAAGGGACTAGGAAAAAAATATATACATATATATATATATTTTTTTTTTTTGCAGAAGATGAGACTTTGGCTGAGATTTAAAGAAATCTAGAGAACTTGGGAGATAGAGAAAGATGCATAGAGAGAGCATTCTAGGCAAGGGCAACAGCCAGTGAAAATATTCAAGGATGGGAGATGGAGTGTCATATGACAAACAATAGAGGCCAGAATGATTGGGGATAATGAGAGAAAGAAAATGGAAAAAGACTGGAAAGGTCTTTCCTTTGAAACATTCAAAGGAATTTCAAGCAACACAATTTACATGTTTTCCCAATTCTGCTTCTGAAATATTTACTTACAAAGTCATGGTTTTTTTGGCTGTCCAAGCATCTTCTATGAAATTTTCAGTATATATTTTATTTAGGAATTTTTAATGAACTAAAGTTTATTTTTACTCATCATCATGATTAAAAACTATTATGGTATCTTTATCCAAGACTTTAAAAAATTGTTGGAAAAGCTTCATTAATTAAATGTTTTTGTCTCACCATTTGAGAGTAATGTCTGCCTGCTGATATTCTAAGGCTGGTGTTATACCTAATTTAATAATGTCTTTTTGGACAGTTGCTTAAGTTTTCTTTAAAAATCATTATTACTAAGAATATGATGGTTTAGTTCATAAACTCTTTGAAATCAAACCTCATGACTTTGTTTTTGATTGGCTATAATTTTTGTTAGGAACCTTCTGTCTATTAAAGTAGGGACATAAAATAATTTATTCAGTATTTTTGGATGAATTTATTTGTGCTATTGAGAAATAATGCATAGTTACATGGATAAATTCTAAGCTAACATACATTTCAATATCTATTCAATTTAATAAACTATCTTTGTGATTTACTATGGTCCCAAACAGGCATTCCCATTGGCTGTCCATTGTTCCTGGAGCTCCTTCCTCCTCAACTGGTTTCTTTGGCTTGTTTCAAGTCTGAATTCCTATCTTCTGCAAGAAGCTCATCCAATACACTGTATCTTCCATTAGCCTGGGAGTTCCTTGAGAACAAAGATCATTTTTGTCTTGGATTCAGCACTTTCATTGCTTAACATAGTGTCTGACACATAGGTACTAATGAATGTCTTCTAGACTTCACTTGGCTTGACACCATCATGCTATTTTGTTATGCTCTAGTATATCATAGCTTCTTTGGAATGAGTTAGGTTGGACTTTGTGGATCAAACATGAGTTTACAAGATGGAAGACTTATGATTTTTCCATCTATTTTGACACCACTTCTTAAGATTCCATGGGCTTTAACATCTATTTTTCCAAAACCCTGAAACAGTTGTCTGGACTAATTAGATAGCCTATACACTCCTAGTCCTTGCCATCCTCCCTATTATTCTATTTTTTGAACTTTCCATTCATCCTTCAGCTAAAATCTTGGAGAAGAAAGAGTGTTGTCATCCCCAAATGGAATGCGGGCTCCTTGAGAGGAAAAATTATCTAAATTTTTAACAATTTGTATCATCAATGCTTACCACTGGGACTGGTACATAGAATTTTTTTTCATTTTTCTTATTCATTAATTCATTTGTTTAATATAAGCAAGAATTTAATATATTTTGTATTATATTTATTTATATGTAAATTGTTTAATATAAAAAGTTATGAATATGAGTAATTCAAAGAAAGTTGAAAATTTAAAAGACTCCTATAAACAGATGCAAAGGGCAATATGATAACCCAGAAGAGAAATATCCACAAAAACTACAACAATCAACAATGTCAATGAAAAAAGTTGACAAAAGGAAGTCAACCTCTGAACAACTTAAAAATAAATAGTGGTCCCATAGAATGAATACTTTTCCATTCATTCATTCAATTCGTATTATTGTGTAGTAAGACATGATTCAGAATTCAGAAAAAACTTGTGAATTGAAATAAACAAACTGAGAAGAATAGTATTCACCATGAATATCATGACATCATTGGAAACATTGCTACAAAAAAAATTAAGCTAAAAAATTAAAAGCTATCCCATGGAGAAAAGAAAAGACCTTTCTCCCCTTTCTTACAAAGTATATATTTGTGTGTGTGTGTGTGTGTGTGTGTGTGTGTGTGTGTGTGTATACCATTCAATGAGGGCCTTAAATATATTTTTCTGGCTTAGCACTTTTTATGTTTTGTTTTGGTATTTAGGCCCATGTATATATGTTTTCCTGTGGGGAGAAAGGAGGGAATTTATAAGAGAAAGATCCATTCCAAAGGTGAGAAGAAGGGGATGAAATATCTATTCAGAAAGGACACTTTTGTTTAAAAAAAAAGTACCTACATAACTGATTTTGAATTTTGAAAAAAAAATATGATTCCCAAGATGAAGGATATTTCATGGATAGAATACTGTGAGGCTACCAACTTAAGAATTAAAATCTTGAATATTATGCCTCCCTTAATGTACTTTACCACTTCTTTATGTATATTAAAGCAAGGATTAGTGACTAAGAGTTACTTCTTACACTGTTGCTCTTTTGTCCACAGATAACAGCAGATAGAAATCTCAGATGAGATTAATATACTTTAGCTTTAAAATACTACCTATACATAGTCCCTCATTCTCAAACAGGGAATGATTTTAAAACAATTCCTCCAGAGCTTCCTTTTCTTCCATATGGAGTTTCTCAAAATCATTGTTACCACCCAAAGCTTTGCCAGTGAATGCAGGAGAATGGACCACCCAAAGCTTTGCCAGTGAATGCAGGAGAATGGACCAGATGATTTCAGGAAATCTTTGTCAGCCTAATTGTACCACAACACATTTTATGCTCTTAATATTTAGAGGCAGCATGGAACTATGGGAAGTCATTGGGCTTGAAGTCAGAATACAATTAGTCTTGAATCCTGACTCTGACAATGGTTATTATGACCTTGAGCAAAGATAATGACTTCACTGAACTGCAGTTTATTATCTGAAAAATTGGGACAAAAATGAAAAATTGGGACAAAAATACTTGTAATGCCTATCATATATTATTTGAAAGAAATATAGTTTCAATTTCTTCCTCTGAGAATTGTCTGTTCATAACCATTTATCAATTGGAGATATGGTTTGGTTTCTTATAAATTTATTCTCTATATATTTTGGAAATGAGACCTTTGTCAGAACCTTTGTTTATTAAAAATATTTTCCCTTTGTTACTTCCCTTCTAATCTTGTTTGCATTAATTTTTAAAGAAAACTCTATAGTTTATTTGTTGATATTTTTATTCTTCTTAGAGATCCTTTCCATTATTTTTAAGCTAAACTTCATTGGCTACAATCCTGCCACTGTGCAAAGCTTTTAAAATTACAATGAAATTTATAATTTCAAGCGAGAGATGAAATTATGTTATAAGTAATAAAATTGAAACCCAGAATGGGAAAGGGACTTACCCAAAGTTCTCGTAACTCAGAAAGCTCAAAAAGTTTTGGAAGCAGGATTCAGGCTCTCAAATCACAGAATGTCAGAACTGAAAAGGACCACAGAGGAGATTGACTTCAAGCTTTAAATAGGCATTTTCTAGTAGCACATCCATCCCAAGTGGTCATCCAGCCAATGCTTGAACACTTCCATTGGCAGGAAGCCACTTCCTTCTACAGCAGCTCATTCTACTTTTGCATTGCTAGAATTATATTGACATTACTTCCAGCCAAAATTTGCCTCTCTGTAATTTCCTTGTACATATATCTGCCATTTGTGGCCAAGTAAAAAATATCTATGACAATCCTTCAGATAGTTAAACATAGCTCTGCTAAGTCTTATTCTCTCTAGACTAAACAGAGCTAGTTCTTTCAACTGATGATCATATGATTTGAATTCAAGGTATTTTATCTTTCTCTTAGCTCTTGTAGTCATAGGTACCCCAAATTAAATACAACTCTATAAATGTGTTCTAAGTAGGGTAAGGTAGAATCCTGGATATTTTGCCTTTCTCTTGGATGCCAGGACACACTACTAACTTGTATTATTGTTACAATATACCAATACCTCCAGTGGCTTATTTTCTCAGTAGCTATAGCTAAGTGAAATTGAGAATAGAGTGATAACTTGGATTCAAGAAAATCTATGTTAGAATCTTGTCTCTAACATTTATGGCTGTGTAACTTTGGATAAGTCCCCTAATCTGTCTCAAACTTAAACTCTTTATTTGTTTTTGTTTTGTTTTGTTTTGTTTTTGTTTTTTGATTTTGTTTTTTTTTCCTGAGGCTGAGGTTAAATGACTTGCCCAGGGTCACACAGCTAGGAAGTGTTAAGTGTCTGAGACTAGATTTGAACTCAGGTCCTCCTGAATTCAAGGCTGGTGCTCTATCCACTGCACCACCTAGCTGCCCCCTAAACTCTTTATTTGTGAAATGTGAATAATGATAATACCAACTTTATAGTCATGTGAGGACCAAGTGAGAGAATATATTAAAAGTACTTTGCATATTTTAAACTCTATATGTGTTAATTATTAATATATCTTTAATTATCCACATTGAACTTGAAAAGCTCTACTCATGTTTCAAGTTTAACATTTAGCTGAGTCAAATTTCATGCAATTATATTAGATCCAATTCAAATATTGAGTCTAGATACAGCATTACTATTTCTACTATATCACATAGAAGGAGTCCAGTGGATTGGCTAGACTTTCTATAGGGGATTTATGAGAGGCTATGGACAAACACTGTTCATATTGAAAGATAGCCCTCATTGATTAAGTTCATGGTTTCAAAAAACATAATGAAGAAGCTCTCGAAAAGAGAGTTTGATATTCTTGGAACAGTCTTAGGAAGGGTTCAGAATCCAAATCCTTAGCAAAGCAAGAAAGATAATTATTGGAGAGTGATTCCTGGAGAAAGGCAGAAGTGTTGGCAGCCAAGTACATCCCTGGATGATTATTCTGATTAAGGAGTGTTAGCTGTGAGCAGATGCTGTCTCATAGAAGCAGAGAGCTTTTAAAAGAGATTGTTGCCTGCTGGATATGAAATATGATCAAGAAGAAGAGGATATGAAAAATAAATGTGAAAGAAGAAGCAGGATTTTGAAAACAAAAGAAAATATGCAATATACTCAGGAAACGCCTATGAAATTATACCACTAAACTTTGTAGTAAAAATTGTATTTGCAACTGTCTAACCAATCCTTATAGAGAAATAGCAATTTATATTTGAAATTCATATCACATGGGAACAAAAAAATTCTTCATAAGATATTTTTAGGTTCCATTTTATAAGATTTTATTGATATTTTCTGTTTCTTACATCACTACAGTTATCCCATATATTCCTTCTTCCTCCCTTCCCAGACAGCCATACCATATGATAGCAAAAAAAAAATTTTAAAAGGGGAAAAAAATGTCAGCACAACTTACTGATTGAGCCATTGAAAAAGTCCAAAAACATGTACAGTGTGTGACAGCTGAGTACATTTCATCTCCATGAAGGGTTAGATTGGGGATATATATACATACATATATATATATATAGTGCTTAAGATGTGTCAGATATTATCTCATTTGATCCTCCCAGAAACCCCCAGAGATAGGTGTCATTTTGCTCTCAATTTCCAAATCAGAAAATTGAGGCAGATGGAGGGTAAGTACCTTGCCTAGGGGAATAAAGCTAGTAAGTTCCTAAGGCTAGACTTTAATTCAGGTCTTCTTAGGACCCTATCCACTATACCAACAAGCTGCTCTCCACCTATTTTTTAAAAGTTTTTTACTTCTAACTCCAATTTGTCCATTTGCAACATATATCCAAGCTGTCCTTACTTCTCTATTGATCTGTCTTTACACACACACACACACACACACATCACTGTAACAGAGCTTCTCAACTTTTTCAATATCATGGACTTCTCTATCAGTATTATTAAGCTGAAATGAAAAAAATTATGGACATATTTTTTAAAGCATGTTAAGTATTTATTGACTAGAGAATTCCATAGGTTCTTTTGGTCTTATTGTTTTGCTAATTGTTATATCTATTAATTTTTTTGCAGAAAGTTGTTGTAGTTTTGTCTCCTCTTCTGTTATATTTTCATCCACTTTTCATAATCAATTACTCATTTTTATAGGAAAGAACAAATGTGTTTTAACTGCACACAATATCCTTTTACCTTTCTTCTAAATTTGTATTAAGCTTGATCTTTATTCTAACAAGTCTGACTGTGCATAGATAACTAATTCAGCAATACCCTTCATCAGTGACTTGTCACTTCCCATTTTAAAAAATATCATCCTATTGTACTTTTGTATAAATATAATTGGTGGGAAGATTTTTTTCCTCATTATCTTTATGTTATTTCTACCAATCCTCCAATTTCTACTCCATGAGATCAAGCAAAATTAAGGTGAACATCCTTTCTAAATTAAAGCTCTTCAAATTTAATAAATAAAAGTAACAAAATAGTAAAAAAAAAAAAAAGTAATAAAGTAAATAAAAGTAAAAAAAAGTCATGTAGTAGTAAACTCCAATTTCTTCCTCCCCACAGCACTACTCTTTCTTCTTCCACAGTCATATGTCAGAAAGAGGAGATTCTGCTATGGTTAACATCTTAAAAATCAAAGATTATAGAATTGATGATAGCAAAAATGGCAGTCAACTTTCCAATCACTTTTCCTGGAGGCTGGTCAGAGGTTCTGACTCCCCATTCATAACCCTTCATTCGGTGACTTCCTAATGCCATTATTAAACATCTATCACCCTTAAATTCTCATGGTTTCAACAACTAAGAACAGAGCTTTTGTACAAAAATAAGTCATTACCAGTGGTTTTCCAGCTAAGAAGTCATGACCTGTATATAATATTCCTACAAATCTCTTTGGCATGATGAAAGCATTTGTAACTTGATACTGAGGACTGGCTGACATAATACAAAGTATTTCGTGTTCTTTAAGTGAGAAATGTTCTGTGGCATATTAGCATCCCAGACGAAATAGAACAGTCCTGAAGGATTATTCCATCTGTCTCCTTAATGTGATTGGTATTCAAAGCAACGTCCAACAACTTGGCCCGATATTCATTTTAAGCTTTACATATGCTCCTTTGATTTACTCCTTCAGTACATTACAGGCAAGTGAAAATGTTATTTTTCTTCCAAAAAAAAGAATAGCAATTGTTTTCCCTTGGCATTAAGTTCTTTCCTCCATTTCTACCCCCATGATTATTCACTTTCAACTATTGAAGTGTCCTTTCTCCCCCACTCTTTTCATTTCCCCCCTCTTTTATAGAACAGAATATCCAATATCTTAGTTAGAATCATCTCCAGAGAAAGGTAACAATTGCTAGACAATCACTACCATGGAAAATTTATTTTATTTTTCATAAAGAAAGTGGTTAGGAAATGATGTTGATTTTTTTTTTGTATTCTCAACTTTAATGAATTTACTTTTTTTCAAAGATACCTTATTGCATTGCCAAGTCTTTCCTAAATACTACAAATATAAGTGTAAGTATAGCAAGTTTTCCACAGAAATACAATTCAATACAGGGGGTTCTTAATTAGGTTTTAATTTGGAGTCTCCATTTTTCTATCTTTGCTTCTCCAGAGACTTCATTTCCCAGAAGAAAAAAAAAAAAATAACTGTCACTCTAAACTGGCAAAATCATTTTTAGAGGGCACCATGCTTATAGAATCATAGATTAAATAACTGTAAATTATATAAAATAAAATATAAAATAAAACCAGGAACTATATGAACATAATTACATACGTTTTATACAAATAAAAATAGATTACATCCTATACGAACATAAGTGGCATACAAAAGAGGTAAATTATAATTATGATAGTATTATATATAAATTATAATAGTATAATCAAATTAGGAAAGCAAGGAATACTTTATCTATCAGATCTTTAGAGAAGGGGGGAATTTATTACCAAACAATAAAGAGAGAACATTGTGAAATGCAAAATGGGTATTTTTGTTACATTAAATTAAAAAGGTTTTGCACAAACAAAACCAATGCAGCCAAAATGAGAAAGGAAGAAATATGAGCAATATTTTAGTCAATGTTTCTGATAAAAACGTCATTTCTAAAATAAAGAACTGGGTCAACCTTATAAGAATACAAGTCATTGCCCAATTGATAAATGATAAAAGAATATGAACTGGTAGTTTTCACATAAAGAAATTAAAACTAACAATAGTTATATGAAAAAATGCACTAAATCATTATTGATTAGAGAAATACAAATTAAATTAACTCAGAGGTACTATCTCACCTATCAGATTGGTTAATATGACAAAAAAAATAAAATGATAAATGTTGGAAGGCATGTGAAGTAATCTACCTGTGATGGACAACAATTTGGAACTATGCCCAGAGGGCTCTAAAACTGAAAAATACCACTACTGGGTCTCTATCTCAAAGAGATCATTTAAAAAGGAGAAGGATTCACATGTACAAAAATATTTGTAGCTATTCTTTTGTGGCAGAAAAGAATGGAAAATTGAGGGGATGCCCATCAACTGGGGAATGACTAAAGAAGTTGTATGTGAATGTAATGAAATACTATCATTGTATAAGAAATGATGAAAAGACTGATTTCAGAAAAGCCTGAAAAGATTTATATGAACTGATGCTAAGTGAAGTAACCAGAACCAGGAGAACATTGTGTACAGCATGAACAAGATTATGTGATGATCAACTATGATAGATTTAGCTCTACTCAACATTACAATGGCCCAAGACAATTTCAAATGTCATGTGATAGAAAATGCCATACACATCCAGAGAGAATTATGAAGACAATAGAGATTAAAGTACACTATTTCAACTTTTTTAGTTTGAGTGTTTTATTCTTACTTTTTCTTTCTCATAGTTTTCCCCTATTTTTGATTCTTCTTTCACAACATGACTAATGTGGAAATATGTTGAATATGGCTTAATATGTGTAACCTATATCAGTTTGTTAAGTTTCTGGAGGAGGGGGGAGGAAAAGGGAGAAGAACAAAACAATTAGAACTTAAAATCTTACAAAATGAATGTTGAAAACTATTTTTACATGTTACTGGGGAAAATATAGTTATTTTTTAAAAAGACAAATAAAGATAGCTCTAAATACCTGGATAAATACTAATTGCTTATGGGTAGACCAAACCAATATAATAAAATACTGAAAATTCTGACAAATTAATTTTTATTCAGTCCAAAGAATTATTTCTTAGAGTTAGAAAAAATAATTTTAAAAACATTTGAAGGAATAAAAGATTAGGAACATAAAGGAAATCAATGAAAAGTGTGATGGAAGTCAATCTAGTGACAGCAGATTTTAAATTTTATTACAAAATGATAATCATCACTGGAACTGGCTAAGAAATAACGTTGGTATTGGCCAAGAAATAGTGAAAGATCATTGGGATCGATTAGGAACACAGTAGATAGTTCAAATGATCATAAGAATATAGCATTTGATAAACCCAGAGATTTAAGATTCAAGAAGTTATCATTTGACATACATTGCTGGAAAAATTGGGAAAAAAGTCTGAATATAACTAAATATAGACCATATCTCACACTATATTCAAGATAAGATCAAAAGAGATACATCATATAGATGTAAAGCAAATTAGAGGAGCATGGGAAAAGTTACCTGTCCTATTTATAGATAAAGGAGCAGTTTATTTACCAGACAAGAGACAAAGACAATCATGGGGAGTAAAATGGATCATTTTGATTGCGTGAAACTTAAATTTTTTTTTTTGCACAAATAGAACTAATGTAGCCAAAATAAGAAATAAAGCAGAAAAGTAGAAAGGAGATTTATCTTGCTGTAATAGGCCTCATTTCTCAAATATAGAGGTAACTATGTCACATTTATAGCAATAAAATGAATTCCCCAATTAATAACTAACCAAGGGATATGAATAGGTAGTTTACAAAAGTCAAAGCTATTTATAATCACATAAAAGTATACCAAATGAGTATTGATTAGAGAAATACAAAGTAAAGCAACTCTGAAGTATAATCTCACATCTATTAGATTAATGAACATGAAAAAAAAGGAAAAAGACAAATATAGAGAGAATGTGAAAAGGCATGACCATGAATGTACTATTGGTGGAGTTGTGAACTAGTCCAGCTACTCTGAAAAACAATATGGATCTATACCCAAAAGAGTATAAAACTATGGATACTATTTGACCAAAAATAGTACAACAACATCAACATCCCAAAGAGATCAAGAAAAATGAAAGGGATGGTTAGAGAAAAAAGCAGCTCTCTTTTGCTGTTGGCAAAGAATTGAAAATTGAGGGCTACCTATCCACTGGGTAATGGTTAAAAAAGGATTAGCAAATGATTTGGATAGAATACTATCATCCCATTAGAAATGACAAGAAGGATGGTTTTTGAAAAATTTGGAAGACTTATATTAATTGAGGTAGAGTGAAAGAAACAGAACCAGGAGATCATTGTATATAACAAGAATGATGTAACAAAAATCAACTGTGAAAGATACATACTATGACCAATATAATGATCAAAAACAATTCCAAAGGATGCATGATAAAGAGATGCTACATAACTTTAGAGAGAGAATTCTTGATCTCTGAATGCAAAGTGAAGTATGCTTTTTTCATTTTATTTTTTGTACTTTTATGCAAGATGGTTAATATAGAAATGTGTTTTGCATGATTTGACATTTATAATTGATATATTCCTTGCCTTCTCAATAAATCAAGGAGGAATAAGAGAAAGATAATTGAAAACTCAAAATTTTAAAAAAATAATGTTAAAAAATAAATACAACAAAAAATAATAATAACAATAAAAATCATAGATTTAGAACTGAAATGTGACCAAAGTGTTCTTCATCTTACAAATGAAGGAGCTGAGACCCACACAAGGGATTTTAACCCAAATTTTGTGTTTCCCAATCCAGCATTTTTTTTCTATTATGCGACACTGAGGCATACTATATACTATAACTGAGGCATACTATAGCTGAGAAGAGATGCTTACCTTGGAACAGAGACACACTCAAGTAAAGGTAGATAGAAGACTAGAAGAGAATTAAAACTAATCCATCCTGGAAATTAGAAAAGGGAGAGGGAATAATATGAAAGGAAAATAATTTAAAAAGAAAAAACAGAATAAAAGAATCTGAGACAAAAGATATATTATGCCAAAGAACATAAGCTTCTAGTAAATGTTAGCATGACTTTCTCCTATATAAGGAAAAATTCAATTTCCAGACTTTAATGAGGAAAAAAAAGATTTCTGGTTGTTGAGAAGCATCAGCTCTATAGCATCATCTTCATTTGTCAGGATGTTTTCCTCAATTATATGTAGATGGATAGATAGACAGAAAGACAGACAGACTGAAAGAACAATAAATTGATAGATAGATGAAAGAAAGAGAGAGAGAAAGAAAGAAAGAAAGAAAGAAAGAAAGAAAGAAAGAAAGAAAGAAAGAAAGAAAGAAAGAAAGAAAGAAAGAAAGAAAGAAAGAAAGAAAGAAAGAAAGAAAGAAAGAAAGAAAGAAAGAAAGAAAGAAAGAAAGAAAGAAAGAAAGAAAGAAAGAAAGAAGGAAGGAAGGAAGGAAGGAAGGAAGGAAGGAAAGAAAGAAGGAAGGAAGGAAAGAAGGAAGGAAGGAAGGAAGGAAGGAAGGAAGGAAGGAAGGAAGGAAGGAAGGAAGGAAGGAAGGAAGGAAGGAAGGAAGAAGGAAGGAAGGAAGGAAGGAAGGAAAGAAGGAAAGAAGGAAAGAAGGAAAGAAGGAAGGAAAAGAAAGAAAGAAAGAAAGAAAGAAAGAAAGAAAGAAAGAAAGAAAGAAAGAAAGAAAGAAAGAAAGAAAGAAAGGAACAAAGAAAGAAGGGAACAAAGAAAGAAAGAAAGAAAGAAAGAAAGAAAGAAAGAAAGAAAGAAAGAAAGAAAGAAAGAAAGAAAGAAAGAAAGAAAGAAAGAAAAGAAGGAAGGAGGGAAGGAAGGAAGAAATGGATATCTGGATGGATAGAGAGGGGGAAGGAGAGAAGGAAAGAGAGAGAGGGAAAGAAAGAAGGAGAGAATGTGGGGAGATAGAGAGGGAGAAAGAGATTTCCACATGCAATTCATCATTTTAAGAATTACTATTGTATCTACTATATGTTATACACTATTGACATAAAGATAATGGCAAAATAATCCTTTCCCTCTAGGAGCTTACATTTGTAGCATCCCCTTTAGATCATTAGCGTGGCAGTGGTCCTCAAACTTTTTAAATAGGGGCCAGTTCACTGTCCCACAGACTGTTGGAGGGCTGGACTATAGTAAAAACAAAAACTCACTCTGTCTCCACCCCTCAGCCCATTTGCCATAATCCGGCAGGCCGCATAAATGTCCTTAGCTGGTTGCATCTGGCTCGAGGGCCATAGTTTGAGAACCCCTGCATTAGCATATGCATTTCATACTCCCATATTGGGATCCCTGATGGAGGAAGTATATAGGTGCATGAGAAAGTCTAGGCCAGCTCTTTGAATAGTGTCAATATTTAAAGAAATAAGCTGATGAAGACAAGTGTGGATATTTTCACATTATCATGTCTCCTTGTTTTACAGATGAAGCCCAGAGAGGTGAGACAACCAGCTCAAAGCCACCCAGTAACCAAATTGGGACCAGAATCTACATCTACTGATGTGTCATCCAGGGAGCATGGCAAAATGTCATGAAGAGACACCCACATACACACATGTGCCCATTCTAAACAATCAATTCTGCCAAATCACCACCAAAGAAGCTCATGATGGAATTGATGTGACCTCCACATCCATCAGGGTGGTAAGATGGTAATGTGTGCTGGATTTCAATTCAGAAGATCTGTGTTCAAATCCAAACTACCACTTATATCTGTGCACTTGACCACGTTATCTAACCTCATTCTACTATAAAAGATAATTTTGGACCAGATAGTCTTGGTGATCCCTTCTAGCACTAAATCAATGATCTTACCATTCTGTAGCCATTGATGGGAAGCAAAAAAGAATGACACAGTAGCTTGGCAGATGATGCAGAATGAACGAATAAAAAACTATTTAAAAATGATTATGTACCCAACATATTTTTCAATAGATAAAATAGATAAAAAGACATATTTTTTAGTTTTCAATAGTATTTTACTTTTCTGAAAGTGTTCAAAGATTATTTTCAACATTCACTGTTAGGTTCTTACTAAGTGCTAATGAGATAACGAGACTTTAGGTTCTTAATAAGTGCTAAGTCGGTACTTAACAATTCTCTAGTTCTGGTCTTTACTAGGAGTTCAACCCCTTTGAATTCCTAGGGAGGAGCTTGCATGCTTAGGAGCAGCAAGTTCATTGGTTGAAGTAATTTTTCCCAGAAGCCCTTGCGTTATCCCATGCCCATTCTCTGGGAGGATAAAAGAGGACGGCACTGGAAAGATAGAGAGTCTTGTTTAGACCAGACTTGAGATGGCTCTCTGGAAGGAGAAGTCTCTCCTCTAGACCAGAGAGCGATTGGCAGTTTCTGGAGACAACAGCATGTTACAATCATTGGCAGCAGTATTATCATCATGAATATTTATTAAGTGCTATACTAAGAGTTATGCAAAATGAGTTACACAGGCATACTACAGAAAGTCAGAAGCTAAAACAGATGGCCTTCAAAGGTGTGTCCGGGTTACTTTCTATGCCCAGTGGTCATCAATTCACCTTTGCTAAACCTCATGTTCCAGATTTTTCTCCCTTTCCTCCTCCTCTCCCCTCTGCAAGACAGTAAGATATCTGTTATAAGTTAAACATGTGTAATTTCCATATTCATTATGCTATGTAAGAAAAATCAGATCAAAAAGGAAAGAAAAAACATGAGAAAGGAAAAGAAAAAAAAAAGCAAGCAAGCAAATAAAAAAAAAATAAAAATAAATAAAAATAAAGAAAGGTGGAAATAATATGCTTTGATCAAAATTCAATCTCCATAATTCTCTCTCAGGATACAGATAGCACTTTCCATCCCAAGACTATTGGAATTGCCTTGAATTATCTCATTGTTGAAAAGAACCAAGCCCCCATCACAATTGATCATCACATAATTTCATTATTATGTACAATGTTCTGATCACTTCACTTAGCATCAGTTAAGGTAAGCCTTTCCAGGATTTTCTGAAATCAGCATGCTCATATTTCTTATAGAATAATAACATTCTATTACATTAATATACACTAACTTATTTAGCCATTCCCTAACTGATGAGCATGCACTCAATCTCCAGCTTCTTATCATTACAAAAAGGGATGCTACAAAAAAAGACAAATTTTAAAAATAATATCCAATGTCCATCAATTGGAGAATGGTTGGGTAAATTATGGTATATGAAGGCTATGGAATATTTTTGCTCTGTAAGAAATGACCAGCAGGATGAATTCAGAAAGGCTTGGAGAGACTTGCATGAACTGATGCTGAGTGAAATGAGCACAATCAGAAGATCACTATACACTTCAACAACAATACTGTATGAAGATGTATTCTGATGGAAGTGGATATTTTCAGCATAAAGAAGATCCAACTCACTTCCAGCTGATCAATGATGGACAGAAACAACTACACCCAGAGAAAGAATACTGGGAATTGAATGTAAATTGTTAGCATACTGTCTATCTACCCAGGTTACTTATACCTTCGGAATCTAATACTTAATGTGCAACAAGAAAATGGGATTTACACACATATATTGTATCTAGATTATATTGTAACACATGTAAAATGTATGGGATTACCTGTCATCTAGGGGAAGGAGTAGAGGGAGGGAGGGGAAAATCTGGAAAAATGAATACAAGGGATAATGTTATAAAAATAATTACCCATGTATATATACTGTCAAAAATGTATAATTATAAAATTAATAAATAATAATAATAATAATAATAATAATAATATCCAAATCCTTATGGACTCCTAAGACTTAAATTTTACTACATATTTTGCTGTTGTTGTTTTGCTGAAATCATACAGTGGTTTGTTGAAGTAGACTTTTTGTGTTGTTACATATTTCAAGAAACCTTGAATCATTTTAATGAGTAGATGGCAGATCCTTTGCAGAAGAAAGCCTTTAAGCTAATATTTTGATCTATTAGATTTTTTATTATAATAAACAAGATAGAATTTTTATTTCCTGCATATTTCTTCATCAACTGTAAAATGGAAAAGATGGGGTTCATTTTAAAATAGTTTGTGATAGTCTGCCTTTACCTATGAATAACCTCATTAAAGATGCAATTTAACTTATATTTGCCAATGTCTTCTTTGATGCCCTCATTTACCCCTTTTTTGTGGAAAAAAATACTATTATTTTAGAATTTATTCCTCTTTAAATTATCTGGGAAAAAACAGTCTTGGATGCTTTTAAAATTGTATTTTCTCTAACACAGATTTCTTCTGCCTATCCTTTTCCAACATCATCTTTAGTGAAATTCTCACTTACATGGGATATTAGGTAAAGAAATAGTAGAATGTAAAAATGATTTCTACTGTCATCATCAATAAGAACAGATCACTGCAGAAAACCATCACGTCCAGTGCATTTCATATTTGTTTTTTGTCCTCTTTCTTGTCTCACTTATACATAGATAGATAGATAGATAGATAGATAGATAGATAGATAGATATAGATATAGCTATAGATATATAGATATATATAGATGAGACACCTTGAATGATCTGGCTTAGCTTGACCTTATGTCAAGCTCCAAGATATCACCTTTCCTCTTCAGCTGCTTTTTGCTATTGGGGATGAGTAATACTATTTAGATTCATCTATCATCCTCCATAGCAGTAAATTAGATGTGAGTTTACACATTACTCTTGTTGCCTTGGGTTTTCACAATTAAAAAAAAAATTAAGAACTTCCTAACTGAAATGCCCTCGGTCTCCTACTTGTCATGTTTATGTCACACTAAATTTCTCTAAGAAAAAGTAGCAATCAATGTTGTTAATTTTGTTCTTTTCACATTTTTTCAGCATCTGAGATTGAAAAAGCAGTCCATATTATCAAGATATAGAGGAAATGAGGGACAAAAGGAGAAAAACAGAGAGGGAGAAGGAAAGAGGGAAGTAGAGAAGCAAAATTGAAAGAAGAGGAAGATTGTGATCTTTCTCTCTCTCTCTCTCTCTCTCTCTCTCTCTCTCTCTCTCTCTCTCTCTCTCTCTCTCTCTCTCTGTGTGTGTGTCCCTATGTTTGTCTATGGATGTCTCTCTCTATCTCTGTATGTCTCTCTCTGTATATCTCTGTCTCTTGTCTTTCTCTCTGTTTCTCTGACACCTCCCTGTCCTTGTCCTTCTCTCTTCTTCCTTCTCTCCCTAACCCTCCCCTTCCCTCATCCCTCTCCCCCTCCCCCCTTCTCTCTTTTCTTCTCCCACCTTCTCCCTGGATCCTTTTTTCTTACTCTAAGTCATTCAAGCAAGTCTCATTATTTGTGTTAGTTGATCTGTTTTAGCTGCAAAACTGGGCTTCAAGCATGGGTCCTCCGATTCCCTAATGCCATATTTTTCTTGAGACTGGTAGAATACGTACCCGATGACATCTGAAAAGGCTCAGGAGCCCTAATTAATATTTATTAATAAAATCTGATTATTGATAACAACTTCTTTCATGGAATGCCAGGGGGCTATTTCCTTCTGTTTCCTGATAAAGAAAAGACCTGACTCTATGCTTGTAAATGAGCTCTTTAGTCCCAGACATAAGAAACATCCCAAAAGTTTGGGTTAATTTTGTCATTCTCAAATTGTACTTTTTGGAGAACATTATTTGCTCTACCAGAGGAGATTTTTCACTTTAACTGACATTAAAACATCATCCTGGAATGGAAAGACAATTACATTAATGGAAACATTACAAGACTTTGTCACCTCAGTCTCTTTAGTCACCCATGAAAGGAAGTGCACTAAGCCATCATTTTGACTTCCATTCAAGCTATCTGGCCAGGTTTGGGCTTATTTTCTATTTTTAGGTTGTTCAGAGATGTAAATTGTGCATAACCCTCAGCACATAGGAGAAAAATCAATTTAAGGGATGTACCATTTTGTCTGGGAAGGAAGATTATTTATAAAATGAAGGGAATTTTTTGAGAAAAAAAATCTTTATTAAAATAGAGGAAACTATATGTAACTAAAACAACAATAAAACTATCAAATGCAATGTTTCAACAATGCTATCCAAGATATTAAAAATTCTCACACCATGAAAATCTTAGCAGACTATTTCTAAACTTTTCTAAACTAATGTAGTTTGGAAACACTCTAAAAGTCATCCTCTTTGGGCCAAGTCCATCCTTAAAAAATAGTTAATGGATTCATTAGGAACCATATGAAGGTAAGATTGTGTAGGTAGTTTCGCTAATTTGTGAATACAGATAGAAAATGCTTTCCACCCACCATAAGGGGTCAAATAAATGACTAATAATCAAAGAAATATGCATAATGTACCATTATCTTGAATTTTGTCTTGAATGGCATAGTATAGATTGGCAGTAGGCAGAGCTCCACTTCTAAATTCAGGGAGAGGAATAATATCAACTTCTCTTTAAGCAAAAAGATGGCTTTCCTTTGTCCATTCTGAATATATACTCAGAAGGGAAGTAAATTCTACTCAGTACAAAAGAAAAATGCATGATTTCTCTCATTTTTTCCCATCAATAAGAATTCTTCTTATTGATTCATGGTACATTAAGTCCCCACACTTATGTCTTTTGCAGAACTATTCACATAGGATTATGTCTCAGCAGTAGAATTCTGAGAGTGGGGAAGAAACGAGAAAAGAAAAGATGGGGAAAGGAGAGGTCATATGGTATGGGAACAGCAAACTGGAAAGAAGAAATAGCAGAGGAAAAGACAAGGATAGGAAAGGCAAGAAAGGGAAGTTTGAGAACAGATTTGTGGATTTTAAAATGAGCAAGTGTTTTCCTCAACTAACTGAATTGTCATAGTGTTGCACAAATGCCATGATACACAGTTTGTTTAGTTGTTTGTACCAGCAGATGACTCCATTTCTGGAGTGCTGCTCATGGATTCATCTAGGCTGAGAAAAAAGTCACAGAATCCAATGAAAAGTAACACTCAAAGTTTCATGAAATTCTAACATTGCCTTTGTCTCTTCTAGTCTGATTCACTCATTTCGCTTTGATTAGAATCTCCTCTCTTTCTTCCTAGACTGAAAGAACTGAGTTTGTGTCACTTTGGTCATATAGCCAATATGACCTTGGACAAAGCATTAACTTCTCTTTACTCTTGGTAAACTACCTGTGGCTACAATTTGTAGAGAAGTTTTCATATTAATTATAAAATATTTTTCATATTAATTATAAAATGCACTGAGACTAGCAGAGCAGGTTTCCTAACCCAAGATTTTTCTCTATACCAATTAAATTACAGTTCTAGTCCCTGACGTAAGAAGAATAAAGAGGAACTGGTGATCTTTAAAGTACAACCAATGCTTTTCAGGTTTTTAGGACCAAAGTCTTCATCACCCAATGATCAAGAGATTAGTGATAAGCCTCTCTACTCTTACCTAAATTGAGCTTTTGTCCATAAACCCAGTCCGTCACCAGGCTAAACTCAATTTTTTTCCAATATGGTGGAAGTCATTAAAGCTTACACTCTGTGATCTAGCTTTCCCTCACAAGCAACTTCTAGAAAGGAAACAAAAATCAGCCACATTTTTATTATTTTAATATTTTAATATTTAATATTGCACAATGTTCAAAGCTTGAGACATCATAATTTCAAGGGAGAGAAAATGGCAAATGAACCTAAGAGCAATGGAGAGGCTCTGTGGGGGCATGCAAGCTGCAGTGTATGTTGAGATGGCAAATGAGATATCTAATAACATCATCTCAGAAAAGGGGATGGGATGATTGTGTATGTAGTATGGTCAATGAGGACAATAGATAACAGATAAAGTATTTTCTGGTGGCTATAAAAATGTGAATGCTGACTGAATTCTTTTTCACTTTCACCTCAAATACAATTGTTTTCCACTAAATGAACTCTTATTAATGTTCAAGGCTATTCTCGGAATGATATCTTTACACTAACTTAATTGATCGAGTCTCTCCCTTATGGGGATCAATGATGACTGAGAAGATTTTTTTTTTCTGGTTGAGTCCTTTGTAATAATGACCATATATACTTGGGATTTTTCCTCTCAGTGGATTTTATAATTAATATGAAAAGTTGAAGAATGCGAATTTTTTATTAAATATATCACATTTATAGATTTCCTCCCCTATGTATACCCTATGAGACTCAATTTTAATTAATTCATGAATTCTCTTCCACCTGATCATGTTTATAGGCTTTCTCTATGTGCATTCTCTAATCCCTAGATAAATTATTGAACTCTGAATTATCTTTCACATTGATCACATTCATAGGGTTTCTCTCCTACCCCACCCCCAACACCTACACAGTGTTTTGTAGAGTTGTAAATCAGTCTAACAATTCTGGAAAGCTATGTAGAATTTTGATAAGAAGGTGACTAATATGACTTTACTTTTTGATTCAGAGACTCCACTCTGAGGTATATTCATCAAGTAAGCCAATGAATAAAAAATGGCCCATGAGCATGGAAATATTTATGGAAGAACTTTCCGTAGAAGCAAAGAACTGGAAACAAAGCAGATGTCTAACAATTGGGTTAAACCAATTGTGATACATGAATGTAATGGAATATTACTCTGCTGCAAAAAAAAGCAATGAATATGATGAATATAGACAAGAATGAGAAGTAATACAAATTAATACAGAGTGAAGTCAACAGAACCAAGAAAGCAATATACACAATGATTACCACAATGTAAATGGAAAGAATGACTATAACAAAGAAAAAAATAAAAATAAAACCCATGTCCTTTAAGAGGCTAAATATATTTTCTAGTTCTCAGTCTCTGGATTTGAAGATACCTTCAAGGTTATCCAATCTTACCCATACTTAAATGAGAATGCTCTTTCTACTCTACCTACAAATAATTGTGGAACATGGCTCAAGTATACCTTCAGAAATGACTTAGATAAAGAAAAGGTCAGGCAATCATTGTTAAAACTCTGTAGATATTCCTCCCTCCCTTCTCTTCCCTTTCCTAATCTTTTCCTTCCCCATTATTTTTTGAAAGACATCTAATGAAAGGGAAACCATTCTCTCTAGATGTAGTCATTCCATTTTTTGATACTTTTAATTGTTAGAACAATTTTCTTTATCTTGGACCCCAAAATGCCACTCAGTTGTTCTTTCCCACATTGCCTACTTCCATTCTCTATGATCAACAAACAAATATGTATATTGTTTTTTCCCCATGAAACAATTTAGGTTTAATGATAGGTTTTACATTCTCCCTATTTTCTCTTTTCAAAAAAAAAAAAAAAGAGGGAGCACTTTATGATACAGTGTATAGAGCACTGAATTTGGACCTCAAGAAGACCTGAACTCTAGAACCCAGGAAGATCTGAGTTCAAATCTAACTTCCAGTGCCTACCAACTACCCTGGGCAAATCATTTAGCCTTTTTCCTCAACCATGAAATAGGGAAAGCTACCTCTCAGGATTGTTGTGAGGTTCAGATAAACTAATAGTTGTAAAGTGCTTAGCACAGCATTCAGTACATGGTAGCTGTCATAGAAATTCTATTTATTATTATTAATTTTATATTAAATAATATATATTTATATAATAAAATTATTTATAATTTTATACATAAAATATATAAATATAATTATATATATTTATATAATAACATTATTTATAATTTTACATATAAAAAGGTATAAATATAATTATATATATATGTAATAAAATTATTTATAATTTTATATATAAAAATATATAAATATAATTATATATTTATATTTGTCTAATCATGATTTTCCCTAATCCACAACTATTAAAATATTCTGTTCTCAATATTTAGTGTTCTAACTTTTTATATTTTTTTGGAATTTATGATAGTATAATATCTAAATCTATAGTTTACCATATTGCATAAGGTGTAAGGTTTTATTAACACTTATCCCAATTAAATTTCAACTGCTTTCATTCAGTCCTATATTCTAGTCTATGAAGTTGTTTCTGGATTCTGACTCTGTTATTACTTACAGCTTTACTTCATCTTCAAAATATGTTAAGTTTGATAGCTATGCTTTTATCCAAGTTTCTTGTAATTTTTTGTCCCTGAGACAATAGGGGTTAAGTGACTTGTCCAGGGTCACACAGCTAGGAAATGTTAAGTGTCTGAGATCAGATTTGAACTCAGGTCCTCCTGACTTCAGGGCTGGTGCTCTATCCACTGTGCCACCTATTTGCTCAAAGATTCCTGGGACACTTCCTCAAAGATAATATTATACCATTAATGGCTATATTTATCAACTCATTGTTCATTTGGTTAATCTACTCAAGATTTACACTAATGGATCCCAAAACAGAGTTATAAAGGTCCTTGGAGATAATTTAAAACCATCCACATATTCTTCAGACAAAGAATCTGATATACAGAGAGGTACAATTGATAGACTGCCATATCATATTCAAAAGTATATGTATTCTTTAGCCACATTTTTCCTTGTATATAGTTGGCCACACTCTTGAAGCTTTGAAATATTACACTGCTTAATATACGACTATAATATCATCCATACATCAAAAAATTTGGAGGACCTCATCATGTAGAAAGAATTTTTTCTAAATATGGACATTGGCCTAGAGCATCCCCATGATAATCAACAGCACCTTTGGTAATGTAATCTTCCCTCATTTATGCATCCTGATATTAACATTCTCTCTATTATTACTTTAAAAAATCTTGCATAATTTTGACATATACAAGGAGAAACACTTTTTGGAAGCAAGCCTTTCAGGTAGCATTTTTCTGCACCAAATCAAATTCCTTTTATAATTAACAATAAGCCAAACAACATCTTAAATTC